>NW_026705115.1:310134-620269 GCF_029867415.1 Vicia villosa | reverse complement strand
ACAAAGACTACGCGAGAAGATTGTTACCATTCTTCGACAGGGTAGATTTTCATCACATTCCTCGTGAAGAAAACAACTTGGCTGATGCATTAGCCACACTCTCTTCCATGATTAAGATAAATCATTGGAATGACATTCCTCGGATCGATGTTATGCGCCTGGATAGGCCCGCTCATGTTTTCACAGTAGAAGCAATCATCGACGACAAACCGTGGTACTACGATATCAAGAACTTTCTTCAAAAGCAAGAGTACCCTCTTGGGGCATCAAAGAAAGATAGAAAGACTTTGAGAAAGTTAGCTTGTAGATTCTTCTTGAATGAAGATGTTCTGTACAAGAGAAACTTCGACATGGTTCTGCTCAGATGCGTTGACAGAAAAGAAGCAGAAATACTCATGAGAGAAATACATGAAGGTTCCTTTGGTACTCACACCAATGGACATACCATGACAAGGAAAATACTGAGAGCAGGATATTATTGGCTGACGATGGAGTCAGATTGCTACCAGTATGCAAAGAGGTGTCACAAATGCCAGATCTACGCCGATAGAATTCATGTGCCACCATCTCTGCTCAACATACTCTCTTCCCCTTGGCCTTTCTCCATGTGGGGAATCGACATGATTGGAATGATCGAACCAAAAGCGTCCAACGGACATCGCTTCATCTTGGTAGCCATAGACTATTTTACCAAATGGGTTGAAGCAGCTTCATATGCAAACGTTACAAGACAAGTTGTCGTCAGGTTTATCAAAAATCACATCATCTGTCGCTACGGCATTCCTAGCAAGATAATCACTGACAATGGGTCAAATTTGAATAACAAAATGGTGAAGGAGCTTTGTGAAGAATTCAAGATTGAACATCACAACTCATCTCCTTACCGACCAAAGATGAATGGAGCTGTAGAAGCAGCTAACAAAAACATCAAGAAAATCATTCAGAAGATGGTCATCACTTACAAAGATTGGCATGAAATGCTCCCGTATGCTCTTCATGGTTACCGTACATCAGTACGCACTTCGACTGGAGCAACTCCTTTCTCCCTTGTATATGGCATGGAGGCAGTCCTACCTATAGAGGTTGAGATTCCATCAATGAGAGTTTTGATGGAGGCAAAATTAACAGAAGCCGAGTGGTGTCAAAGCAGATTCGATGAATTGAACTTAATCGAAGAAAAGCGCATGACAGCTTTATGCCACGGACAGCTATATCAACAAAGAATGAAGAAAGCTTTCGACAAAAAGGTTCGACCTCGCACAATCAAAGAAGGCGACCTTGTACTCAAAAAGATTCAATCTTTTCTCACAGATTCGAGAGGGAAATGGACTCCCAATTATGACGGCCCCTACGTGGTCAAGAGAGCTTTCTCAGGAGGAGCCTTAATACTCACGACTATGGATGGAGAAGAATTCACCCGTCCTGTGAACGTCGACGCAGTCAAGAAATACTTCGCCTAAATAAACAAAAAGAACAGCTCGCTAAGTTGAAAACTCGCAAAGAGCGACTTAGGCAAAAAAGAGCGTCTCGATGAATCGAAAACCCGAAAGGGCGGTTCAGGCAAAAGTTAGAGACATAAAAAATAAATAATGAATCCCGGTAAACTTAAAACCCGAAAGGGGTAGTTTACGCAAAAGTTAGGGATATATGGCAAGTAACTGTGTTCAGGACAAACTTGATCATTCAAAATCCATCAGCAGTGGGTCATCTTCTACGAAGCACGAATACAGCGCAACTCGGAGTGGAAAGGAAAGATAACGATCGTCACGTTTCATCGTAGCCCTTTTCCCAAAAATTACCAATTTCCAACTTTGTAAATACTCCATGGAATCAAGCATTTGGCTGATTACCATTCCATATATAATAATTTGAGCCTTGTGCTTTTCCTTTGCAATCTAGTCTTATTCAGTTTCTTGAAATGCATTTTAAGTTTAAACAGTCATTTTCTTGAAACAAATGTTTTCATAAAATAAAAATGAATTTACTTGCAAAAATAAAGGTGAAATTTCTTTCTAAGGTTTACAAACAATAGGAAGAATGCAAACAGTTGCTCCGAGAATGGTTGAGACTCCGGGAACCAATATTTCCCCATGAGGTCGCTTTGCGAACATCTCCCTATGACGGATCTTTACTTCAATTCATATTTTTTACTTCGGACAGTGGACAACTGATAGCCAGATATTCCAAACAGAGTTCGAACTACAAGAAGAGGACATCTTCTGATCAACAAGAATTCAAGTCGTATCATTAGGATTTTACATCCGCGACAATTCTATTCACATTCACTTTACATTTTATAATTGTCATAATATTCATGCATACATTACATCACAACTGCATAGTCAAATGAGGCTTTTAATCATGAGAATGCCCGAGTCATGAGGGCATGAACTCAAGTTTCCCCAGCAAGGTCGAGAGATGCCACTTTTTCGTCAAAGAAAATAATTCAGAATCTCCCAGGAGATCGACAAATGATTCCCCAGCGGAATCAGCAAATGATAGTCTTCGTCCAGAAGATAGTTCAGATTCCCTAACAAAGTTAGCAAATGGCAGTCTCTTTCAGCAGAAGACAGTTTGCTCACTTTCTATCACAACAAAGTCAGCAAATGGCAGTCTCTTTCAGCAGAAGACAGTTTGCTCACTTTCTATCACAACAAAGTCAGCAAATGGCAGTCTCTTTCAGCAGAAGACAGTTTGCTCACTTTCTTTCACAACAAAGTCAGCAAATGGCAGTCTCTTTCAGCAAAAGACAGTTTGCTCACTTTCTTTCACAACAAAGTCAGCAAATGGCAGTCTCTTTCAGCAGAAGACAGTTTGCTCACTTTCTTTCACAACAAAGTCAGCAAATGGCAGTCTCTTTCAGCAGAAGACAGTTTGCTCACTTTCTATCACAACAAAGTCAGCAAATGGCAGTCTCTTTCAGCAGAAGACAGTTTGCTCCCCGAGTAATTGGCAAATGGCAGCCTTTCCCCAAGGAAAGACAGTTTGTCTGTTAAATACTCAAGAGATCGACGAATGGCAGTTTCTTCAAACAGTTTGTCTGTTTCTGGGATGTTTAACTCCCCACAGAGTCGATGAATGGCAGTTTTCCTCTTAGGGAAACAGTTCGTTGATTCCCCAGGCATCAGTTGACGAATGGCAGTTTTCACCCCGAAAACAGTTCGTCCGCCTTCAAACAAAGTCATTAGCCCCTCAAAAGATCATGAGGCCATATGACATTCTTTCAAAGACGTCAAGTCAAAAGGGAAGATGTTGAAGTTTCTTTACAGCCGTCAAATGGCATCTTATCTCCAAGCGCTGATAAGAAGTTTGACGAGGAAACAAACCTTTGAAGTTTCTTTACAACCGTCAAATGGCATCTCGTCTCCAAGTACTGATGAGAAGTTTGATGAGGAAACAAACCTTTGGAGATTTTCTCTTTATCTGAGATATGGTCCAAACACAACCGAGACCAGTTTCGAAATATGGACATCCGAAACGAGGAGAGGTTGTTTACCTTTTTCTAAGTATCAGCACTTAGTTAAAGAAGATGGATTGCGCATCCTACATTGCCATCCATTCACCAGAATCCACATCAAGTATTTCTGCAGGAGTTTGTCTCATCATCCCCCGCCAAGTACGACAACAGGATCAAATCATGCAAAGATTTTATCAATTACAACATCTCAGGAGCGCCCAAAATTCGGGCATTCTTTGATATCTAAGTCTCTTTTACGCAGGAGAGATCGAGATCTCAATCTCTCTCCCTCCAGATAAAAGAAACTTAAATAGGGGCATCTGTCATACCCTAATTTTTGACCCCCCTGAGATGACATATCTTCAGGATTTTCATCAAGTCAAAGCAAGTACCCAGAGCAGCCTGACATTCAATTGAGGGTGTTCAAAGACAAGAAAGCTCAGGCAAAGGATCAATCAATACAAAGACTAGTCTCTAATACAATCATGGGGCTCAAAAACTTCACTTTTCTCATCTATGATTGATTAGACATCCAGTCATATGAGTACAGGTTTACTCAGGTCACCAGACTAGGGTTTTGAGCCTATCAAGGACTAAAATCAGGGATCACTTTTGGGAAACCCTAAAAAGCCCCAGGGAACCATTCAAAGACATCAATCATCTTCAAATAACTCATATGACAAGATCTACTGGACATCACACTTCAATTCAAAGTCTACAGTCATTATTTTCACATGGTCGACAAATTAGGGTTTTGACCTAATTCACCAAGATAGTTGACTTCTGATCAGGGCATGAATCCAAAACTCAAGACATGATTCAAGAGTCTCTACTACCTCCATATAATCCATTTATATCATCCATTTGGGGAGAAGATCTTATTTCTACACAAAAGCCCAAAAATTCACTTTGTCAGGAAAAAGTCAACTGTGAAGGATCATCATTGACTTTTAAGGTTTTTGGTCAAAAAATGACTTTCAAAGATCAATATCATCAATATATGGATGTCAAAGTCATTTGGCCAAAGAAATTCAAAGAAATTCATCAAAGAGCGAAAAGTCGGGAATTAGGGTTTTTGAGGGCATGGTGAGATCTCAAAATTTCACCTACACAACTCAAAAAACTTCCAACATGAAAGTTGTAGATCTTGCCAAATAAAACAACATCTTACAAGGGAACTTTTTTCAAAAGATCAACCATTTATGAAGTTTTGGAAATTTTGAAGTTTAGGTCATAAACACTTAGAAATTTTTCTAAGTGTTTTAACCTAGTTTTCTTCCAACTTTGGCCTCATTTTTCACAAATTTCCCAAAGGATTCTGAAGAAGACATAAACTAATGATTTAAAGTAGATGTTTAGGGCTTTCCAAATTGTGTTCAACCTTCTCAAAATTCAATTTGAGCTAAGAGTTATGCTTGTTCAAAGTTGGCCTCATGAAGTGAAATTATAGGTCATGCATCATTTTGGAACTTTGAAGTTTTGTGCACATGACCTCAAATACAGATGCTACATGACCCATAATACATCTGCAAACATGCCATGCATTCATTTTCACCATGCCATGATAATTGAAGAAGATTCCTAAAACAAGAACATGTGATTATGTAATGATTACATTTGAGAATTTATGGCAAATTGATGAATCACCCAAGGAATCTTCTCATCAACCAATTAGAGCTCACTTTGCATCTGAATTGTCCCCTAAGATCAGATAGAATCAATGGATAGGGGAGGTGGCTCGAAAATGCAATGATCACACTTGGATATTCTTTGAAATTTCTTCATGGCTAAGAAACCAAACTTGCTTCACTAAGCAAGCTCACTCTCTCACTCAGTACTGAGACATTTGCCTATAAATAGGAGAGCACAATTCAGTAGAAAAACACACCAAAGCAACCATATTACTTGCTTTCTCTTTCTCTTCTCTTGTTCATTGTTTTTCAAAGTTCTTTGGCAAGAAGAATCGATTTCTTCAAACCAGAGCTTATCTTTGGGAAGTGAGCATTCTAACATCTCAAGGGAGGTCATTTGAGGTGATCCAAGCACCTGGATCACTTCTGTAGGTGGAGGAACACCATTGTTGCTCTCACTTTGGAGCATCTGCAGTTGGAGGTCCATGAAGTGATTCAGAAGGTTTCAAGGCAAGCCAATCATCCAGACACACTCCTCAGGTCATAGTGAAGCTAACCAGATGGCTGCAGCTCATCTGTAACTCGAGAATCAACACCCTCCATGTTCACTTGAAGCTGAAATCGAGGGAGGTCCATAGAACAATTCAGGAGGTTTGAGGTCATTACAAGCATTCAGTTAGCATCACTGAGCCACAAGGAAGCTTTTGGGATCATTCATACAAGCCCAGTTGCTCTCTATCATCCTCACGATCTCCATTTTCAGAGGTAAGTTTCTGAACTCCCTCTCTTTAATTTAAGTACTCTTTGTGAAATAGCTCGATTCTATCTTGTTCAGCATCATCAGAGGATTGAAAACCCTCTATCATCATCCATTTATCTTTCAGTATAGTCATTTAATTTAATTTTGAAATTTTAGGGTTCTTCACGATTTCTGGTAAATTAGTTAGATGTAGTTAATGATAGTTCATGTTAGTTACATATTTAGAATCGTGAGTGAATTTAGAGCAAGTTTCATGTTTACATCGTTGCAAATGGTTGAGAAACGAGTAAGTTCAGAAATTCAAAAATGGAGAGCTTGAGGTTGAAGATGAAGATGGTGGTGGCGCGCAAATTTGAATTCTCAGGGGAGAGTTTATTTTATTTTGAATGGTGTGTGTTTTATTAACGACTGAATAACTTGCCCTAGTGGCCACACATGCGCTCTTAGTCTCCTCATGCCCAAAGTCTGGGGTTCGAATCCCCCTCGCCCCAGACTTTTTGATTCTTTTATTTTTCAAAGATTTACAACTTGTTTTGAAACATAACCAAATGAAGGCAAGTCACTAACACTGAGCGCGCGTTGGCTCAGTGGTGTTGTTTTGGACTGGTGACCTCAAGGGCGTGGGTTCAAACCCTCCAAGGGCCAAAACTTATTTTTTAACACTATTTTTTTTCATTTCTCTTCACAACTTCACATATTTATTTAACCTATCAAAATAAATCATTTTCACTTCATTTTTCATACACCTATTATTTAATATACCTACTTTGTGAATAATCAAAAAAATCATAAAAAATTTATTTATTTCATGTATTTTTATTAGGTTTAAAATAGTATGTTTTAGGTGTTTTATTAAATACTTTAATACATATTTTCACTTTGATTTAACCTAATCATCTTTGTAAATAATTTTATGATAAAACCCTAATTGTTTAGGTCTTAATTAAGTAAAAATCTTTATTTTTACTTTGATTAAGTTGACTTTTGTCAATATTCAAAACTGTTTTCAATCTCTTACTAAACGGATGATTAAGGTTTTCAAACAACAAAACCTTGTATCATTCCAAATCATTTTCAAATTGCTTTTACACCAGTACTGTAAAGTACTGGGCCTCTAATAGAGTGTAAGTCCCAAAAACCTTCTCTTCTTAGCTTGTTTTCAAAACTGTATTTTCAAAATCTTCTTTCTGTTTTCAAAACATTCTTCTGGTATTTGAAGGGCATTATTCCCGGTGAAACTCTTCAGATACCTATGTGACCTTTGTCCATCTTCACTTCTTCTGTTTTCAAAAACCATTAACTGTTTATCATATATATATTCAACTGTTAACAAAACAACAAAAATTACTGTTGAGGCTCTGTACATACTTCTTCAATGGCCTCCACTCCATCCAGGTTAGGCTTTACAAGCTTTCAATTTACAGTCTTTATTTAAATTACTGTCAAATATAAACTGTGCATATATTAGTTTAGAACTGCGTTTGAGTATAAACCTTAGGACAGTTAAACTATATATATATATTAGGAATATGACCTAGGATTGAGAATGTCTTCCCGGTGAAGGCTCTTTCCTAATTAGAGATCTGTAGTTCAAACCCCCCAAGATGAATTATTCCCGGTGAAACATCTTGGCAAAAACCTTAGAATCCAAAAATATAGGACACATCCACCCAAAGAGGAATTATTCCCGGTGAAACCTCTTACCCATTTGCTTAGAGCCAAAATAAGTTCAAAACTACATAGCTTTCTCTTGTGCTATAACAAGGACCCTCGATTAGCCTCCTCTTGGGCTTTGTACAAGGACCCACAGGCTTCTTAAAAGCATTTCCAGCTTCCTCTTGAGCTTGTATACAAGGACCCATCAGGTTTCTTATAAACATAGGAACAGGTCTTTAGTCACCTTTTAGCCTATCCTGGTGAGTTTCTTCCAATTTAAACCAGACTTTAAAACAAGCTAAGTTTGTCTCAATTTCACATTGAGTACATTTTTGGAATGAGAGACATGGACAGTCTCTGTCACCCTTATCTTCATCAATCTTCCTTAGCAGAGTCTAGGATCCATGTTTGGTCATCCTCAGCATTGAGTCAGCCTTCATCTTGGGCTTTAAACAAGAAGTCTCCATTAGATAATCTTTCTGCCTTTCATTTCAACAAAACCCCTGGAAAGGGTTAGCTTCCACACATTCTTTCATTTTTAATATAAACCCCTGGAAAGGGTTAGCCTCCAAAGTCAATTATAAAATGTCAAAAAATAAAGATTCATTTCTCTTAGGAGATAATTTCCCCAAAAAAGAGTCAAAACCCCTGGAAAGGGTCAGCCTCCAAAAACATGATAAAGTCAGTCTTTTAACAGACAAATTCACCAGCTGAGTCAAAATCCCTGGAAAGGGTTAGCTTCCAAAGAAAAATAGTCTTTTAATAAATAAAACCTCCTCCGTAGAGTCAAAACCAACAAAAACAGTTAGCCTCAACCTTGGGCTTCATACAAGGCACCCAAACAATAAAACTCCCCTGTCAAGAGTCAGCCTCAACCTTGGGCATTGTACAAGGCAGATAATAGAGTCTCCCCAGTGAGTCCTTCATCACTCAGTAGCCACAACCTTGGGCTTTGTACAAGGCAGATAAACCATATCTTTCATGTGTCAAAGATTCCTAACACTTAGGATCTTTCCCCATATAGTCATCAATACTTAATTCATTTAAGAGTCCGCCACAACCTTGGGCTTTGTACAAGGCAGAAAATAGTGTTTTTCCCTAGCTAAAGTCAGCCACAACCTTGGGCTTTGTACAAGGCACATAAATAGAGTCTCCCTAAGTAGAGTCAGCCTCAATTCTGGGCTTTGTACAGAACACTAAAATACCCTGTAATTAATCCCCAGTGGAGTCATCTCCCAGAGTCAATAATATTAATTAATCAATAAAAAAAAAAAGCCTCAAGCTTGGGCCTCATACAAGCCAGCTAAAGTCAAATCTTTTATACAGTAGATAGACATAGCTTATCTCCATAGAGAGATATTTTTACTACTCTACCACATTCAAACAAACAAACATTTCATTTCAATTTTAATCAAGTCTCCCATTTAGGATTTTGAAAGGCATGAGCTGGCAGTAAAACCCAGACATGTGGTAACTTTCCCTAATTTGGATGAGCATCTTTCTTTCATTTAAGAGGCATTTGACTGGTATACTTGCACATACACAAGTAAGGTCCCCCTCTTGAATGAAATGAATTCAGTTATTCTGTCACTCCTTTAAATGTTTGTGGTAGAATAGTACAAATACCTCTCTGTAGAGATAATTTCATGTCTCTTTACTGTAAACAGAGATTTAATTCAAGCTTCAACCTTGAGCTTCAAGCAAGGCACCCAAAAACAATTAATTTCCCTAGTTAGTTCCCCGAACTACATTAAGCTCTGACTTCCACTAGGGATATGTAGGCATGAGGTTCACAAGGAATCTCAGCGAGCTAATAAAATACCAAAAATAGTCAGTCTGTCTATCTGTCTGTCTTTCTAAAATCAATTCAATTCCTTCTCCTAACACAAAGGAGAAACTTTCCCAATCATTAGCAGCAAACACAATCACAATGACACAGAGAAGGTTCCTGTAGAGTACTACAGATATGTAGGGTGTTTAAACACTTCGCTATGTATAACCGACCCCCCGGACTCCAGAATTTCTAGTCTAGGTGTAAATCCCCACACTTAGCAAACTCCTAGGGTTTAGTTGAGATCTTTTTTCCCCTTTCCTACTCGTAGGACCAATAAGAAAGTTCGTGTGATATCGTAGGAAGAACTGAAACAAAATTCATCCCACCACGGGCGCATTCTCCTTCCAAATTTCGCGTGAAGGGTCTAGCGTGCCGTCCTCCCAAGTGAAACGGGGAGGTAAAGAAAACGACACCACATCAATCAAAGAAAGCAATAAAAGAAGGATAGTAGAGATCCAATTGAGGTTTAGAACAATCATTCGAAGAGGTCCTTGTAATAACACTGATGTTTTTTTGAAGAGTTATGTGCACCAAGAAGGTAAACATAATCTTGCACATCAACATGTTAAACGAGATCCGGGTACAGTGCTCTATCAGGATTGACTTGAACAACGCCTAAAGAAAATGTGTTTTTTGATTTTTAGGGTTCATTATCTACTCCAATAACTTTGATAGGTTTCTTAGAAATATCAAATATGTTTGCTGTTGTCGTAATTGCCGACCTAATATATTTTGGAGTCCAATCATCGCATGCTACTTTTCTAAGAGCCGACATGCTTGTAACATGAGGACGTGCCATATGTGTTCCACTTAAAACATTGAATTTGGTGAAATATTTTTAGGGCAAGAATATTTTCATGGGAGAATTTCCAGACCATTGAGCTAATATCGAAGTACCAAGCACAGTAACGTCGAGTTACATTACAAACGAACAATAATATGGTGGCCGTGTTGAGCTATAAGGATCAATGATAGGTATTGGTTTTGTTCTAAATTATTCTTTCTTGAAATACAAGCTCCAGCTGAAGAAGAGTACATAGAATATTCTTCAGATATGTTTTTAATCAATTTACATTTTCACTTGAAACATATTTGATTAACCTCTCCAACATATCTAGAATAACTTTAATTTGAGAGTGGTGGCTACAATTGGACTCCTAACCACGTGCTTGCTATTATTCCAACTTAGATATCCAAAAGCCACTTGTTCTAATTTTGTCATTTGGAAACTTCGATCCTCAACTTGAAGTTTCTCTTCTCGTTCTTCTCATTGAACTCCAACTTGTTTGGGATAACACTAAGATTGAAGCCTTTAATACCATCAATTCTAGCCACATAAGTTGCTTGTCCATCACCAACATTAGTAACTGTTCTTTGAAATTCTTGAACTGTCCAATAATTTTCGTGTTTCATGATTTTGTGCATGCACGCACACATGTTTATTATATATATACTCCAGCAGCCACCATGATAACCCATGGTTTTGAATTGTGAAGAGTGTTAAGCTTAAGTTCGTTATTTCCAATTGCAACTGAAACAAAAACACCTTTTTCAATAGTTGCAAAAGTTGCTACAAGTAAAGGGTCTTCATACCACGACAAAGCTCTTCATAACTCCTAATGATAAGGAAAGAAGATTGATGTTGTCTCAAATTGCAACATCAATTGCAGCTATTACATCATATGGTAGCAAATCTTCTTCATAAGTAGCTTTGTACATTGCTACATGTAAATTTTGAGCTATTCCAGAAGATATTCCAACTGCATAGCTATAGAATGAAATAGAATCAACTCTACTTCCAAACCTTATAACTTGGTATTTTTTTTATGTGTGTTTACAATGTAGAAATTGTCAATTACACCAAAAATTAAAAACTCAATGTAAAATACAATATTTATTTAGCTTTTTGCATGTTTAAAAAATGTATATAAATTATAAAAGATAGAAAATTAATAAAAATATTGTTGTAATTCATTTGAAGTGTATTTTTGAGCATTGAAAATATCTAGATATAGTCACACTTAGTGAAAATAAGAAGTTGTTTTCAGAATTAGAAATGCTTCCAAGCAAATATATTGAACATTAAATCTATTTATTATCCAGTCAATAGATGTAGATGTGTTTTTCACGGTGCTTTCCCTCTACCATTATATGAAATTTCTGATCTTGAGGTAACCAAATAATATTTGAAAAGTTCTCTCTTTTGAAAACTAGTTTTATATGTGAGTCATTTGAAATAAATAAAAAATCATAACACTTTTGCTACATCCAAATTATATACTTGTTGATAAATCCTAGTTCCATTTTTCCTTCACATGCCACAATCATACTCTTCGAGTTCTTAAACATTTTCACATAAGGAAAAAAAATTGATGTTGTCTCAAATTGCAACATCAATTGCGGTTATTACATCATATGGTAGCAAATCTTCTTCATAAGTAGCTTTGTATATTGCTACATGTAAATTTTGAGCTATTCCTGAAGATGTTCCAACAGCATAGCTATAGAATGAAATAGAATCAACTCTACTTCCAAACCTTATCACTTGGTAGTTTTTTGTATGTGTTTAAAGTGTAAAAATTGTCAATTAAACCAAAAATTAAAAACTCAATGTAAAATACAATATTTATTTATCTTTTTGCATGTTTATAAAATGTGTATAAATTATAAAGATAGAAAATCAATAAATATATTGTTGTATTTATTTGAAGTGTATGTTTGAGCATTGCAAATATCTAGATATAATCACACTTAGTGAAAATAAGGTTGTTTTGAGAATCAGAAATACTTCCAAGCAAATATATTGAACATTAAATTTATTTATTATCCAATCAATAGATGTAGAGGTATTTTTCACGGTGCTTTAATTTCCCTCTACCATTGTATGAAATTTTTGATCTTGAGGTAACCACAAAATATTTGAAAAGTTCTCTCATTTGAAAACTAGTTTTATATGTCATTGAGTTATTCTCATTTTTTTTATCAATATTCCAGAAGGAAATTGTTGCACCTGAAATGAATGAAATACTTAATGTTCTTAAATATTCACATAAAACTAAAGCCATACTAATATTGTATGCATCATCTATCACTTCAGTTATGAAAAATAATAAATTTCCAAAATAAATAAGGATTCATGAATATGGTTGTTTTGGCAAAAACTTCTGAAAAAACTAAATTTGTTAACATTTTACTATTACATTTGTAGTACTTCTCCTTTTGTGTCGTTTGTACTATTTATTCTCATCTTTTAGTAGAAAAATATGTTTTGTTGAAATCACCATCAAATAATTTTCGTGTTTCATGATTTTTTGCACACACGCAGACACGCATGATCATTATATATATATATATATATATATATATATATTCGTTTTCTCTTCGGTATGATCTTTGTGTCATGTTGTGATCCTAATATTATGATCTTTCATTGGCTGTTTGATCCTACTTATAAAATCTCGTACTTAACTATTGCTTTCCTAACCAAAGGCATCTTATCTATCCAAGTCAGATATCGAAAAGCCACTTGTTTTAATTTCCTTATTCTAGCAACTCCAATCATCAACTTTATGCTTCTCTTATTGTTCTATTCATACCACACCAACTTTTTTAGGTTAACATTGACATGGAAGTCTTTAATACGAGCAATTCTATCTGCACAATTTGAATTTTTGTAATAATCATTAGTAGTCGTTCTATGAAATTCTTGTAATGTCCTTGATGTAGAATTTCCAGCATCAATCAAAGAAAGCAATAAAAGAAGGATAGTAGAGATCCAATTGAGGTTTAGAACAATCATTCTAAGAGGTCCTTGTAATAACACTGATGTTTTTTTGAAGAGTTATGTGCACCAAGAAGGTAAACATAATCTTGCACATCAACATGTTAAACGAGATCCGGGTACAATGCTCTATCAGGATTGACTTGAACAACGCCTAAAGAAAAAGGGTTTTTTGATTTTTAGGGTTCATTGTCTACTCCAATAACTTTGATAGGTTTCTTAGAAATATCAAATATGTTTGCTGTTGTCGTAATTGCCGACCTAATAGATTTTGGAGTCCAATCATCGCATGCTACTTTTCTAAGAGCCGACATGCTTGTAACATGAGGACGTGCCATATGTGTTCCACTTAAAACATTGAATTTGGTGAAATATTTTTAGGGCAAGAATATTTTCATGGGAGAATTTCTAGACCATGGAGCTAATATCGAAGTACCAAGCACAGTAATGTCGAGTTACATTACAAACGAACAATAATATGGTGGCCGTGTTGAGCTATAAGGATCAATGATAGGTATTGGTTTTGTTCTAAAAAATTCTTTCTTGAAATACAAGCTCCAGCTGAAGAAGAGTACATAGAAGATTCTTCAGATATGTTTTTAATCAATTTACATTTTCACTTGAAACATATTTGATTAACCTCTCCAACATATCTAGAATAACTTCAATTTGAGAGTGGTGGCTACAATTGGACTCCTAACCACGTGCTTGCTATCATTCCAACTTAGATATCCAAAAGCCACTTGTTCTAATTTTGTCATTTGGAAACTTCGATCCTCAACTTGAAGTTTCTCTTCTCGTTCTTCTCATTGAACTCCAACTTGTTTGGGATAACACTAAGATTGAAGCCTTTAATACCATCAATTCTAGCCACATAAGTTGCTTGTCCATCACCAACATTAGTAACTGTTCTTTGAAATTCTTGAACTGTCCAATAATTTTCGTGTTTCATGATTTTGTGCATGCACGCACACATGTTTATTATATATATACTCCAGCAGCCACCATGATAACCCATGGTTTTGAATTGTGAAGAGTGTTAAGCTTAAGTTCGTTATTTCCAATTGCAACTGAAACAAAAACACCTTTTTCAATAGTTGCAAAAGTTGCTACAAGTAAAGGGTCTTCATACCACGACAAAGCTCTTCATAACTCCTAATGATAAGGAAAGAAGATTGATGTTGTCTCAAATTGCAACATCAATTGCAGCTATTACATCATATGGTAGCAAATCTTCTTCATAAGTAGCTTTGTACATTGCTACATGTAAATTTTGAGCTATTCCTAAAGATGTTCCAACTGCATAGCTATAGAATGAAATAGAATCAACTCTACTTCCAAACCTTATAACTTGGTATTTTTTTGTGTGTGTTTACAATGTAGAAATTGTCAATTACACCAAAAATTAAAAACTCAATGTAAAATACAATATTTATTTAGCTTTTTGCATGTTTAAAAAATGTATATAAATTATAAAAGATAGAAAATTAATAAAAATATTGTTGTAATTCATTTGAAGTGTATTTTTGAGCATTGAAAATATCTAGATATAGTCACACTTAGTGAAAATAAGAAGTTGTTTTGAGAATTAGAAATGCTTCCAAGCAAATATATTGAACATTAAATCTATTTATTATCCAGTCAATAGATGTAGATGTGTTTTTCACTGTGCTTTCCCTCTACCATTATATGAAATTTCTGATCTTGAGGTAACCAAATAATATTTGAAAAGTTCTCTCTTTTGAAAACTAGTTTTATATGTGAGTCATTTGAAATAAATAAAAAATCCTAACACTTTTGCTACATCCAAATTATATACTTGTTGATAAATCCTAGTTCCATTTTTCCTTCACATGCCACAATCATACTCTTCGAGTTCTTAAACATTTTCACATAAGAAAAAAAAATTGATGTTGTCTCAAATTGCAACATCAATTGCGGTTATTACATCATATGGTAGCAAATCTTCTTCATAAGTAGCTTTGTATATTGCTACATGTAAATTTTGAGCTATTCCTGAAGATGTTCCAACAGCATAGCTATAGAATGAAATAGAATCAACTCTACTTCCAAAACTTATCACTTGATAGTTTTTTGTATGTGTTTAAAGTGTAAAAATTGTCAATTAAACCAAAAATTAAAAACATAATGTAAAATACAATATTTATTTAGCTTTTTGTATGTTTAAAAAATGTGTATAAATTATAAAGATAGAAAATCAATAAATATATTGTTGTATTTATTTGAAGTGTATGTTTGAGCATTGCAAATATCTAGATATAATCACACTTAGTGAAAATAAGGTTGTTTTGAGAATCAGAAATACTTCCAAGCAAATATATTGAACATTAAATTTATTTATTATCCAATCAATAGATGTAGAGGTATTTTTCACGGTGCTTTAATTTCCCTCTACCATTGTATGAAATTTTTGATCTTGAGGTAACCACAAAATATTTGAAAAGTTCTCTCTTTTGAAAACTAGTTTTATATGTCATTGAGTTATTCTCATTTTTTTATCAATATTCCAGAAGGAAATTGTTGCACCTGAAATGAATGAAATACTTAATGTTCTTAAATATTCACATAAAACTAAAGCCATACGAATATTGTATGCATCATCTATCACTTCAGTTATGAAAAATAATAAATTTCCAAAATAAATAAGGATTCATGAATATGGTTGTTTTGGCAAAAACTTCTGAAAAAACTAAATTTGTTAACATTTTACTATTACATTTGTAGTACTTCTCCTTTTGTGTCGTTTGTACTATTTATTCTCACCTTTTAGTAGAAAAATATGTTTTGTTGAAATCACCATCAAATAATTTTCGTGTTTCATGATTTTTTGCACACACGCAGACACGCATGATCATTATATATATATATATATATATATATATTCATTTTCTCTTCGGTATGATCTTTGTGTCATGTTGTGATCCTAATATTATGATCTTTCATTGGCTGTTTGATCCTACTTATAAAATCTCGTACTTAACTATTGCTTTCCTAACCAAAGGCATCTTATCTATCCAAGTCAGATATCGAAAAACCACTTGTTTTAATTTCCTTATTCTAGCAACTCCAATCATCAACTTTATGCTTCTCTTATTGTTCTATTCATACCACACCAACTTTTTTAGGTTAACATTGACATGGAAGTCTTTAATACGAGCAATTCTATCTGCACAATTTGAATTTTTGTAATAATCATTAGTAGTCGTTCTATGAAATTCTTGTAATGTCCTTGATGTAGAATTGCCAGCATCAATCAAAGAAAGCAATAAAAGAAGGATAGTAGAGATCCAATTGAGGTTTAGAACAATCATTCTAAGAGGTCCTTGTAATAACACTGATGTTTTTTTGAAGAGTTATGTGCACCAAGAAGGTAAACATAATCTTGCACATCAACATGTTAAACGAGATCCGGGTACAATGCTCTATCAGGATTGACTTGAACAACGCCTAAAGAAAAAGGGTTTTTTGATTTTTAGGGTTCATTGTCTACTCCAATAACTTTGATAGGTTTCTTAGAAATATCAAATATGTTTGCTGTTGTCGTAATTGCCGACCTAATAGATTTTGGAGTCCAATCATCGCATGCTACTTTTCTAAGAGCCGACATGCTTGTAACATGAGGACGTGCCATATGTGTTCCACTTAAAACATTCAATTTGGTGAAATATTTTTAGGGCAAGAATATTTTCATGGGAGAATTTCTAGACCATGGAGCTAATATCGAAGTACCAAGCACAGTAATGTCGAGTTACATTACAAACGAACAATAATATGGTGGCCGTGTTGAGCTATAAGGACCAATGATAGGTATTGGTTTTGTTCTAAAAAATTCTTTCTTGAAATACAAGCTCCAGCTGAAGAAGAGTACATAGAAGATTCTTCAGATATGTTTTTAATCAATTTACATTTTCACTTGAAACATATTTGATTAACCTCTCCAACATATCTAGAATAACTTCAATTTGAGAGTGGTGGCTACAATTGGACTCCTAACCACGTGCTTGCTATCATTCCAACTTAGATATCCAAAAGCCACTTGTTCTAATTTTGTCATTTGGAAACTTCGATCCTCAACTTGAAGTTTCTCTTCTCGTTCTTCTCATTGAACTCCAACTTGTTTGGGATAACACTAAGATTGAAGCCTTTAATACCATCAATTCTAGCCACATAAGTTGCTTGTCCATCACCAACATTAGTAACTGTTCTTTGAAATTCTTGAACTGTCCAATAATTTTCGTGTTTCATGATTTTGTGCATGCACGCACACATGTTTATTATATATATACTCCAGCAGCCACCATGATAACCCATGGTTTTGAATTGTGAAGAGTGTTAAGCTTAAGTTCGTTATTTCCAATTGCAAATGAAACAAAAACACCTTTTTCAATAGTTGCAAAAGTTGCTACAAGTAAAGGGTCTTCATACCACGACAAAGCTCTTCATAACTCCTAATGATAAGGAAAGAAGATTGATGTTGTCTCAAATTGCAACATCAATTGCAGCTATTACATCATATGGTAGCAAATCTTCTTCATAAGTAGCTTTGTACATTGCTACATGTAAATTTTGAGCTATTCCTAAAGATGTTCCAACTGCATAGCTATAGAATGAAATAGAATCAACTCTACTTCCAAACCTTATAACTTGGTATTTTTTTTGTGTGTGTTTACAATGTAGAAATTGTCAATTACACCAAAAATTAAAAACTCAATGTAAAATACAATATTTATTTAGCTTTTTGCATGTTTAAAAAATGTATATAAATTATAAAAGATAGAAAATTAATAAAAATATTGTTGTAATTCATTTGAAGTGTATTTTTGAGCATTGAAAATATCTAGATATAGTCACACTTAGTGAAAATAAGAAGTTGTTTTGAGAATTAGAAATGCTTCCAAGCAAATATATTGAACATTAAATCTATTTATTATCCAGTCAATAGATGTAGATGTGTTTTTCACGGTGCTTTCCCTCTACCATTATATGAAATTTCTGATCTTGAGGTAACCAAATAATATTTGAAAAGTTCTCTCTTTTGAAAACTAGTTTTATATGTGAGTCATTTGAAATAAATAAAAAATCATAACACTTTTGCTACATCCAAATTATATACTTGTTGATAAATCCTAGTTCCATTTTTCCTTCACATGCCACAATCATACTCTTCGAGTTCTTAAACATTTTCACATAAGGAAAAAAAATTGATGTTGTCTCAAATTGCAACATCAATTGCGGTTATTACATCATATGGTAGCAAATCTTCTTCATAAGTAGCTTTGTATATTGCTACATGTAAATTTTGAGCTATTCCTGAAGATGTTCCAACAGCATAGCTATAGAATGAAATAGAATCAACTCTACTTCCAAACCTTATTTCTTGGTAGTTTTTTGTATGTGTTTAAAGTGTAAAAATTGTCAATTAAACCAAAAATTAAAAACTCAATGTAAAATACAATATTTATTTATCTTTTTGCATGTTTATAAAATGTGTATAAATTATAAAGATAGAAAATCAATAAATATATTGTTGTATTTATTTGAAGTGTATGTTTGAGCATTGCAAATATCTAGATATAATCACACTTAGTGAAAATAAGGTTGTTTTGAGAATCAGAAATACTTCCAAGCAAATATATTGAACATTAAATTTATTTATTATCCAATCAATAGATGTAGAGGTATTTTTCACGGTGCTTTAATTTCCCTCTACCATTGTATGAAATTTTTGATCTTGAGGTAACCACAAAATATTTGAAAAGTTCTCTCATTTGAAAACTAGTTTTATATGTCATTGAGTTATTCTCATTTTTTTTATCAATATTCCAGAAGGAAATTGTTGCACCTGAAATGAATGAAATACTTAATGTTCTTAAATATTCACATAAAACTAAAGCCATACTAATATTGTATGCATCATCTATCACTTCAGTTATGAAAAATAATAAATTTCCAAAATAAATAAGGATTCATGAATATGGTTGTTTTGGCAAAAACTTCTGAAAAAACTAAATTTGTTAACATTTTACTATTACATTTGTAGTACTTCTCCTTTTGTGTCGTTTGTACTATTTATTCTCACCTTTTAGTAGAAAAATATGTTTTGTTGAAATCACCATCAAATAATTTTCGTGTTTCATGATTTTTTGCACACACGCAGACACGCATGATCATTATATATATATATATATATATATATATATATATATATATATATATATATATATATATATATATATATATATATATTCATTTTCTCTTCGGTATGATCTTTGTGTCATGTTGTGATCCTAATATTATGATCTTTCGTTGGCTGTTTGATCCTACTTATAAAATCTCGTACTTAACTATCGCTTTCCTAACCAAAGGCATCTTATCTATCCAAGTTAGATATCGAAAAGCCACTTGTTTTAATTTCCTTATTCTAGCAACTCCAATCATCAACTTTATGCTTCTCTTATTGTTCTATTCATACCACACCAACTTTTTTAGGTTAACATTGATATGGAAGTCTTTAATACGAGCAATTCTATCTGCACAATTTGAATTTATGTAATAATCATTAGTAGTCGTTCTATGAAATTCTTGTAATGTCCTTGATGTAGAATTGCCAGCATCAATCAAAGAAAGCAATAAAAGAAGGATAGTATAGATCCAATTGAGGTTTAGAACAATCATTCGAAGAGGTCCTTGTAATAACCTTGATGTTTTTTTGAAGAGTTATGTGCACCAAGAAGGTAAAAATAATCTTGCACATCAACATGTTAAACGAGATCCGGGTACAGTGCTCTATCAGGATTGACTTGAACAACACCTAAAGAAAAAGGGTTTTTTGATTTTTAGGGTTCATTATCTACTCTAATAACTTTGATAGGTTTCTTAGAAATATCAAATATGTTTGTTTTTGTCGTAATTGCCAACCTAATAGATTTTGGAGTCCAATCATCGCATGCTACTTTTCTAAGAGCCGACATGCCTGTAACATGAGGACATGCCATATGTGTTCCACTTAAAACATTGAATTTGGTGAAATATTTTTAGGGCAAGAATATTTTCATGGGAGAATTTCCAGACCATGGAGCTAATATCGAAGTACCAAGCACAGTAATGTCGAGTTACATTACAAACGAACAATAATATGGTGGCCGTGTTGAGCTATAAGAATCAATGATAGGTATTGGTTTTGTTCTAAAATATTCTTTCTTGAAATACAAGCTCCAGCTGAAGAAGAGTACATAGAATTACTATTCATGTTGATGTAAATTTTGAAAACTTCGCCATTTTATGGATTAATAATGAAGGACGCAAACCTATTTTCTGGATCGTCTATATGTGAGTCATTTGAAATAAAAATAGATCCTAACACTTTTGCTACATTCAAATTGTAAACTTGTTGATAAATCCTAGTTCCATTTTTCCTTCACATGCCAGAGTCATACTTTTCACTTGTTGAGTTCTTCAACCTTTTCACATAAACCCATGAAAACAATCAAAACACTACGGGTAGGAAACATACCTTTATAAAGAGACTATCTTGTGATTTTTCTACCATTTCAGAGTGTAAGAGTCCATAGAAAAAATATATATCCATAACTCTAGCAGCCACTATTGTAACCCATGGTTTTAAGTTGTGAAGAGTGTTAAGCTCAAGTTCGTCATTTCCAACTGCAGCTGAAACAAAAACACCTTTTTCAATAGTTACAAAAGTTGCTACAACTAAGGGGTGTTCAAAAAGCGGCAAAAGCCTTTCATAATTCCTAATGATAAGGAAAGAACATTGACGTTGTCCCAAATTGCAACGCCAATTGCAGCTATTAAATCAGATGGTATGTATCTTCTTCATTAGTAGCTTTTAAACATCGCTACATGTAAATTTTTAGCTATTCCGGAATATGTTCCAACTACATAACTATAGAATGAAATAGAATCAACTCTACATCCAAACATTATCACTTGGTGTTTTTTTTTGTATGTGTGTTTAAAATGTAGAAATTGCCATTTACCCCAAAAAGTAAAAACTCGATCTAAAATACAATATTTATTTAGTTTTTGCAAGTTTTAAATAATGTTTAACATTATAACAGATAGGAAATTATTACAAATATTGTTGTAATTCATATGAAGTGTATGTTTGAGCATTGCAAATATCTAGAAATAGTCACACACTTAGTGAAAATAACGAGTTGTTATGAGAATCATAAATGTTTCCAAGCAAATATATTGAACATTCAATCTATTTACTATCCAATATATAGATGCAGAGGTGTTTATCATGGGGCTTTTCCTCTACCATTTTATGAAATTTATGATCTTGAGGTAACCAAAAAATATTTGAAAAGATCTCTCTTTTGAAAACATGTTTTATATTTCACTGAGTTATTCTCATTTTTCATCAATATTTCATATTGTATTCATCATTTGTCACTTCAGTTATGAAAAATCGTAATATTCTAAAATATTTAATCATTCAAGAATATTGTTGTTTTGACAAAAACTTCTGCAAAAAAAAAATAAATTTGTTAGCATTTCATTACTACATTTATAGTACTTCTCCTCTTGTGCCGTCTATACTATTTATTCTTACATTTTAGTAGCAAAATATTCTTTGTTTAATTCATCATCAAATAATTTTTATGTCTCATGATTATGTGCACGCACACGTGTTTCTTTTATATATATATATATATATATATATATATATATATATATATATATATATATATATATATATATTCATTTTCTCATCGGTAGGATCTTCGTGTCCTGTTGTGATCCTAATATTATGATCTTTCATTGGCGGTTTGATCCTACTTGATATCTCGTACTTAAGTATCTTTCTCCTTATCAAAGGCATCTTATTTATCCAAGTTAGATATCTAAAAGCCACTTGTTTTAATTTCCTTATTCTAGCAACTCCAATCATCAACTTTATACTTATCTTATTGTATTCATACCACACCAACTTTTTTGGGTTAACATTGACATGGAAGTCTTTAATACGAGAAATTCTATCTGCACAATTTGAATTTTTTTGATAATCATTAGAAGTCGTTCTATGAAATTCTTGTAATGACCTTGATGTAGAATTTCCAGCATCAAGGAGTTGTTATGAGAATCATAAATGCTCCCAAGCAAATACATTGAACATTCAATCTATTTATTATCCAATATATAGATGTAGAGGTGTTTATCATGGTGCTTTTCCTCTACCATTTTATGAAATTTCCGATCTTGAGGTAACCAAAAAATATTTGAAAAGATCTCTCTTTTGAAAACTTGTTTTATATGTCATTGAGTTATTCTCACTTTTCATCAATATTTCAGATGAAAATTGTTGCACCTAAACTGAATGGAACACTTAATGTTCTTAAATATTTACATAAATCTAAATCCATATGCATATTGTACTCATCATTTGTCACTTCAGTTATGAAAAATCATAATTTTCTAAAATATTTAATCATTTAAGAATATCATATTTTTGGCAAAAACCTTTGCAAAAAAATTAAATTTGTTAGCATTTTATTACTATATTTATAGTACTTCACCTGTTGTGAAGTCTGTACTATTTATTCTTACATTATAGTAGCAAAATATTCTTTGTTTAAATCATCATCAAATAATTTTTGTGTCTCATGATTATGTGCATGCACGCGTGTGTCTTTATATATATATATATATATATATATATATATATATATATATATATATATATATATATATATATATATATATATATATATATATATATATATATATATATATATATATATATATATGGCATATCATATGAAAATGACTTTTTTATACGAGAATGTGAGAATGAAGCTGAATCATTAAATTTTAAAATAAATGGTGGAGATTTTGTGTGAATATTTTTTTTCTCTCTCCTCCATCATTAATATAAGAAATTGAAGAGAGATAAAAAAAAATTCACACATAATCTCTACCATTTATTTTAAAATCCAATGGTTCAGATTCATTCTCACATTCTCATATAAAAAAGACATTCTCATAGTCAAAGCAAAGAAAGAATCAATGTTGTAACTTCTGACTTTCAACAACAAACCAAACGACTAAAATCTCCAACCTTACATACATTGTTGGAAACTTCGTAGTCAAAGCAAAGAAAGAATCAATGTTAAATGTTAAGCCAATAGTATACAAGTCAAGTCAATACATGAGTTGTGTATGCACCAATCCATAGTAAAAAATTTAAAAATTGAAATCGAACTATTCGAATTTTTCGAGAATTAAATTGAACCAAATTAATAATTTGATGTATGTGTTTTGACTAAGTTACACTCGCTCATAATTTCATTTTGAATAAATATTTTTTAAAATTAACCGTTGAATTGAAATATATTATCATATAGATCATACCTATAAAATTTGAGATTAATATATAATGATTTATTATGTCACTGAGCTACATCAAAATTAATGTTATATGAAAGTTTATTTTGACGTTAATCTTTGAATATCTTGATGGTATAGTAAATCATTATGGATTAATCTCAAACTTTATAGGTGTGATATATATGATAATATGTTTTAATCCAACGGTGATTTAAAAAAATATTTATTCGAAATAAAGTTATGAGCGCGTGTAACTCTTCGGATGTAATTTGATCTCCTATTTCGTCATTTCTTATTAAAACAAAATGTTATCCATGGATATCCATAAATATCCACGAATATCTTAATATCCATGAATTAATCGATTAGCGAATACCCACATGATTATGAGATCCGGATATCATATTTATTCAACGAGACGGACGCGGATATGGTAGTATCCGTCCCCATGAATATTCATTTACATCTCTAAATATACTCATAATCTAAAAAAATATTTAACTATATCTCACAACCCTTTAACATTCTAACACAAAAGTATAAAGAAAAAGAAAGGGAAATTTTTATTTTTACAAATTTAAAATACTTTTTACTAACATATTTAGTAATATACAAATTTATTATATAGTTTTACCCTTCCTCTTCTTTTATACAACTAAACGTGTGGAACTTTTTCAACTTGGAATTCTTCTACAACTAAAATGAAAGTCTATATGCAGCATTAAACATCATATATCAAACGAGGATTTCACTTATAAATACCTACAGGCACATTAAAGTGTGAGACAGATTATAACTTTACCACCTCAGCCACTATGATCCATGTACATCATATTTTGTTCTTATGTTTCCTTCTTCATAATTTTCATTTCATCATTTGCATCAGCAATAACACAGATAAAGATATACTTCTATCTTTCAAATTACAACTAACTGATCCAAACAATGTTCTGTCAAATTGGACAACAGATTCAAATCACTGTACCTGGTATGGAGTCAACTGTTCCAAAGCTGGTGAAAGAGTTCAGTCTCTCACCTTATCAGGACTTGGCCTCTCTGGTAAACTACCTTCTAATCTCTCCAACCTCACTTCCCTCCTTTCACTTGACCTTTCCAACAACACTTTTCATGGTCAAATCCCTTCAACTTTTGGCAATCTCATTTCTCTTGAGACTCTTTCTTTGGGAGAGAACAAGTTTATTGGTGAGATTCCAATTGAATTTGGCAATCTCACACTCCTCACTGTCATTCAATTAGCTCGCAACAATCTATCAGGTACACTTCCACCACAATTAGGCCAACTGCATAATCTACAAAGTTTGGACTTTTCTGTCAATAATCTCACAGGTGAAATCCCTTCAACTTTTGGCAATCTCATTTCTCTTGAGAGTCTTTCTATGGCAAGGAACAAGTTTGTTGGTGAGATTCCAATTGAATTGGCCAATCTCCGTAATCTTTCAACACTTCAACTCTCAGAGAACAATTTCTCTGGCAAGTTTCCTACTTCTATTTTCCTCAACCTCTCTTCCTTAGTTTTCTTATCCCTCACGCTGAACAATCTATCAGGCGAGTTGCCGCAAAATATTGGCAACGCCCTTCCAAATTTAACCACACTTGCTATTGCAACCAATAGGTTTGATGGAGTGATTCCAAATTCTATATCCAATTCATCACATCTTCAAACTATTGATCTTTCTAACAATAGATTTCATGGGCCAATACCTCTTTTCAACAACCTGAAAAACCTCACTATTTTGACACTAGCTAATAACTTTCTCACTTCTACAACATCATTGAATTTACAGTTCTTTGATTCCCTTAGAAACTCCACTCAGTTGCAAATCCTTAAGGTCAATTATAACAACTTGACCGGTGAACTTCCGAATTCTGTTGCCTACCTTTCAAGCAATCTACAACAGTTCTGTGTTTCTAATAATCAGCTAAATGGAAGCATTCCTAAGGGAATGAAAAAGTTTCAAAATCTCACATCCTTCTCGTTTGAATGGAATAATTTCACTGGAGAGTTCCCAATAGAACTTGGAACACTCAAGAAATTGCAGCAGCTTTGGATACACCAAAATAGATTGTTTGGCGAAATTCCAGACATATTTGGAAATTTTACAAATCTGTATCAAATTGCAATGAGAAACAACCAGTTCACAGGTAGAATTCCCGCGAGCATCGGACGATGCAAGAGCTTGAATTATCTTGACTTGGGAATGAATAGGCTTGTCGGTGTCATACCAATGGAGATTTTTCAACTCTCTGGATTGACAACTTTGTACCTACGTGGAAACTCGTTGAATGGTTCGCTTCCTCCTGTACTCAACATGGAGCAGTTAGAGTTCATGATTGTTTCGGACAACAAGCTATCGGGGAACATTTCTAACATCCAAGCAAACGGATTGAAGGTACTTCAGATGGCAAGAAATAAATTTGGTGGCTCAATTCCAAATAGTCTAGGAGATTCAGCATTTCTTGAGACTTTGGATCTATCATCAAACAATCTCTCTGGTTCAATTCCTGAGAATTTAGAAGAGCTTAAGTATTTGGTGAGTTTAAATTTGTCTTTCAACAAATTGGAAGGAGAGGTTCCAATGAAAGGTGTTTTTATGAACCTAAGCCAGGTTGATCTTCAAGGTAACAACAGATTATGCGGCCTTAACAATCAAGTTATGCAAAAGTTGGGAGTCACTTTGTGTGTTGCAGGTAAAAAGAACAAGAGAAACAATTTGCTCCTTATCATACTACCGATTATAGCCGCGACAGTTTTGTTTGTTTCAATGCTCTCTCTGCTGTGGATGCTATATTCCTCTAAGACGAAAAAAAAGGAGGAGCAAAGAAGTTTGTCAAAATTGTCATCAACTCCTCTAAAGGGTTTGCCTCAAAATATATCCTATGATGATATTAGGCTTGCTACAAATAATTTTTCTTCTACAAACTTGGTTGGAAAAGGAGGCTTTGGTTCTGTTTACAAGGGAGTGTTCAACCTTAACACTTACGAAAGTCAAACCACCACACTTGCTGTTAAAGTTTTTGACCTGCAACAAAGCAAAGCCTGTCAGAGTTTTAGTGCAGAATGTGAAACTTTGAAAAATGTTAGGCATCGGAATCTTGTCAAGGTGATCACTTCTTGTTCTAGTACTGATCACAAAGGGGATGATTTTAAGGCCCTTGTTATGCATTTCATTCCTAATGGTAATTTGGAGATGAGTTTATACCCAGAAGATCTCGAGTCGGGATCTTCACTAACCTTGTTGCAGAGGTTAAACATTGCTATTGATGTTGCATCTGCCCTGGACTACTTGCACCGTGATTGTGATCCACCAATAGTCCATTGTGATTTGAAACCACTCAATGTCCTACTAGATGAAGATATGGTTGCACATGTAGCCGATTTTGGATTGGCAAGGTTTCTCCCTCAAAATGCATCTGAGAAACGCAGCAGCACTCGAGAACTGAATGGATCAATCGGCTATATTGCCCCAGGTACTTACTAATGAGTTTTTCTCTTTTGTTTGTACTTTCTTTTACCTTCTACTTTGGCATAACTTATCTAATATTGGGATAACTTGTTTCAGAATATGGTCTAGGTGGCAAGGCTTCAACTAGTGGTGATGTGTACAGTTTTGGGATCCTACTGCTAGAGATGTTGATAGCCAAAAAACCAACAGATGAAATGTTCAAAGAAGGATTAAACATGGACAACTTTGTATTAGAAATGGATGCAAAGCAATTACTGGATGTTGTTGATCAAAGGCTTATGAACCATTTTGAATATTCGATACAAAGTTTCAGCAGCGACAGTCATAGTGGTAGATCCGGCGACATCAGCTATAGTGATGGTAGTAAGACATACTGGACTCACAATGCGGAGGAGTGCATAGCTGCTGCAATGAGAATCGGCTTGTCATGTGTAGCACATCATCCCAAAGATAGGTTGACAATGAGAGAAGCCTTATCAAAGTTGCATGGAATTAAGCAGTCTGTTCTTGGCTTGTGATGTTTGTTGGTGTCATTTCTGCCTATAGTGTATAATCTGTACTTACTGGTGCGCAATCTGAAAATTTTGCAATAAGGTTCATGTTCTCCTACTAAATAAATTATATGAATAAGAATTTCAAATTAGTCATTAAATGCATTTAAAATGACAATCAAAATAGCTTTGTCTGGGTTGGAAATGAAAAAAAATGCCAATAACTTGATGTTAAAACACAAAATTAAATAGAGTCCATACAGAACTTTGTTCTGGCTTTAAAATACAGAACTTCGTTCTGGCTTTAAACGGGGCCCCCGCTAGTGGACGGTGGGATTGGTCCCTCTTGAATTAGTCGGTCGCAAGGCCGGATACCAAGATTTTCAACAAAAAAAAAATAGAATCGTCTCAAATTTTGGGAGACTCTGTGTAAATTAATTGTTATTTAACCATGACATAATAAATAGAGGTTCTATTTAACTGTGATAAATATTTTATGATGTTCTATTTAGCCACAGTTTAACTGTCATAAATCTTAGACCTTATGCGGTAGTCCGTCTTACATGCCATCAAAGACAGTCCTAAAACTAGAGCTATTAATTTAGGGGGTCGGAGCCTAATTTTTAAGATCCCAAAATATAGGGGGCCTAAAATTTTAAAAATAAAGGGAATTTCTTATCCCACTCTATGAGGTGGAAAAGAACCCTATGAAAATTAAAAAATATCCCTCAATTTCCGGACGCACCATTTGTATACCTCTATAACGCACAAAAACAATGTCACCCCATTGCCAAACAAAAATTAGTTTTGGAGATACATCTCCACCAAAAAAATCCAATGTATTATTGGTTGCGCATCCAAGTGAGGTTTCCGTAAATATACTTTCGAATATTTGAAGCAGGAATTTAATAATTTGTCACATTTGCATGTCAGATGTTTCCGGAGATGCATCTACAGAAAAATCAAACGTGTAATTGCTAAAAACAGCCACCTGCATGATCAAACCATATACCCATTTGTTTCTAAAAATCCTTTCCAAAAACCCTTCCATTCTCAATCAAGATTTTTACTCCAAAACTTCATTCTTGTGTTTCATCACATCTAAAGAAGCAAAAGAAGCTGGAATTCAAGGTAAATTTCATTTATTACAAGCCTCATTGCTCACATTAATCTTGTTTTGAAATGGAAAAAGTTATATTTAGTACGAAAATGTATTTTTGGATTTTGTATGAATTCATCCGAAAATGCATATCTGGAGGCTGTCTATTTCAATTTTAGTTGTTTCAGAATATTTTATGTTTTTGTTTTTATTAGATATGGTGCACCCCGATGTTTTTTCCAAACATATTGTGTCTCTAGATGCCAAATATGGTGTTGTGAGGGAGGTATATGTTGGCAATCAAGTTTAAAATGAACAGGAGTTTGAATTTCGTGATCACATGCTTTAATGAACTCGTACATAGGCATCCAAACTGGAGTCTGATGTTATAATAAGAAGGTCTGATAATGGTTCAGATAGAAGAGGTGCATTTGTGAGATTGACATGCGAAAGAAGTGAGAAATATAGACCTCCTCTTTGAAATTTCAAACCAGATAACATCGGTACAAGAAAATGTGAGTGTCCCTTTAAGTTGCATGGTTACCGGTTGATAAATAACAAATGGATATTTAATGTGATATGTGATTTACATAACCATGATTTGTGTGAAAATTTAGTTTATCATCCAATTGCATGTCGCCTCATGCCGGAAGAGAAGGAGTGTGTTTCAGACATGACATTGAATTTGGTGCAACCGAAAAACATACTTGCAATTTTGAAACATAAAAGACCTAAGAATATCGCAAATATTATACAAGTGTACCATATTCGCTACCAAACTAACAAAGCACTTAGGAGGGTAGAACTGGAATGCAACATGTAACACCCCAAAAATCTAGATTAATTATTTAATTAGTTATTTAACTAATTTAGCGCGAACATGTGAGTCCTTATGAAATATTTGATGTTTTGATGATGATATGTGATGTTTTTGTGATTTATGTGATGTTCATGTGTGTGTTATGGGAATTGTTGAGAATTAAGAGTATTTTAGAATAATTAGTCGGATTATTTTAATTAGAATAATATAATAAATATGATATAGAGACTATAAGGGTAAAATAGGAAAGTATAAGAGATGAGTGAGGGAAAAAGTGGACAGGCCAAATAAGCGTTCTAGGGTTAAACAAGGCAAAGTGTGGGTTAGGTATGTGCAATCGTGAGATTTCGGAAGAACACATAGGAAAAAGCTAGAGCAAAGAGAGACAAAGAGGAATTGGTAGAAACACGAAGAGGATTCAATAGCAAACTACAATCTAAGGTAAGGGGAGTTTATCATTATTATTATTATAATTGGTTTAAATGTTATATAATTGTAGGACTTATTTGGGGTTTTGGTTTATGATGATAATGTGATGATGTTATGAAAATTGGTGAATTAGAAGTATTGGTTTGCAATATATTTATGCCCATAACATGGAATACATTGGGTTGTTATTATTGATCGCGACTTTACGTGTCTATTAGTCGGGATAACTGCAAGTGCACAGTCGTGTCGTGTAGTTTTAAAAGATATCGAAACCACAGGGACTATAAATCGACCTACCGTTATCTAAAGTTACTATGTAAAGCTAAGGCTAATGATATTTGGGTTATTTATAAATGGGGAAACTAAAGTCCTAAATCTAAATAAAATATAAATGCGCGGATATCGGTATGTAGTTCGTCTAAATTAGATGATCTGAAGTTCCATTGGCCAGATTCTAATTAAATCAAAAATCTTTACTAACTATGTTATTTAAAAGTCCTCCTCTCAAACTCTCGCTCTATTGATTCAGACTACGATCCTAACTCATAATGTACGCTCTCGCCATCCCACCAGATTTAGAAACGCTTTTTGAAAACATCATAATTAATAAAATGCTCGCTTCATGAAGATGTTACCTACTTAAATCTCCTAGTCTCAAACTCTCGCTCTGTTGACTCGGATCATGCTAGTATTCCCTAACGCACGCTCTCGCCATCCCGCGTCGGGTTTAAAAACACTTTTTGAAAGTAAATAAATTCTAATCAGTTTTAATACGCTTTCGCCATCCTTAAAACTAATGTCCTATGTCTACTATCCAGTTAAAGATCTCAAACTCTCGCTCTTTTGATCCTAACCTTTATCAGTTCTAAAATCTCAAACTCTCGCTCTATTGATTTTAGAACTTTAACAAATTAAATTAGACACAAAACCAGAAACGAGTGATTTTAATAAAACGTAATTAAGCCAATTTATTTCGGATCCCTACGGTTAAATTACTTTACATACCGATCTCTAAATAAATTAGCCACACATATTAATATGGTTAAGCATGCATAAATAGATTCGGTTCATAATAATAGGCATATTAGCAGGCATACAATATATCGTGTAATAATAATTAAAACAGTAAATAGAAACCTGAATAATAAAATGTGAATTAATTAAATTTGGAATCTTGGAGTACTTGAACTTCCACCACAGGTTGGTTGGATTGTTCTTCAAATATTATTCAGCAAGAATTAAAACAAGGAAATTAAAAACCAAATCTAACGTAAGGTTATATCAGTTAAAGATTCACAACAATTTCCGGTGTAGAAATTGTTGTGAGAAAATATGAACGAAAGTAGAAATAAAAGCTGGAATTAAAAATGCTGGAATGAAAGGAAAATAATACTGAACTAAAAACAATGGCTGGGACTAAGCATGGTCCAACCTCTCTTCACTTTGTAGAAGCCTCTTTTTATAATGAAAAATAAGGTAATTGCTTCTTCACGTCTTCCTCTTTCTTCCCCGAGAATTTAGTAACAGCTTTGACTTGGAAAGTATTGGAGACGTGCGTCTTGTGTGAGAAAGAAGTGGAGAAAATAGTGGAGAGGTGGAGATAGGCGTCTCCATTTGTGACGTGGCCACTTGTGTTGGGCTTTGGGCCTTTGGAGACGGGGGTCTCAGTTTGGAGACGGGGGTCTCCATTTGGAGACGGGGGTCTCCATTTGGAGATGGGCATCTCCCTCTATTTTCGTGGATTGGGCTTTGTTTCTTCCAATATCTTAATTTCTTTTCTTCTTCTTACCTCCCATCTTGCTATTTGTCTTTCTTTTACTTTTAGAATCAATTTCTTCTCAATTTCTTCTTCTTTTGCAAAATGTTTCTTGCATAAACATAATACCTGAAACAAAGGAAAATACCAGCATTATACCGTAATAAAAAATAATTATAATAAAATAATGAAACAATTTGTGTTATAATCGAGCCTAATATACGATATAATTACGTGTTATCAATTATAAGGAGAAATTCTGAGTTTGGATGGTGAATTATGACTTATAAGGTCAAGAAATCGCAACATTGAGACTGGTTTTTATGTAGGAAATCGCAACAAGAAAACCCTGTTCGCGCATATTCGGGGCGAATCGATCCAGTGGTTGGGCGAATGGACTCGCCTAGGGCGTGCCGGGAAAGTGAGTAGGCTAATGGAGGTAGAGGCTACTAACTTGGCTCGCCTACGGGTTGGTCGGGCGAAGCCTTGGGCGAAAAAGGAGCTTGTCGGGAAAATGGCTTAAGAAAATTAGATGTTGGCTACTGACTTCATTCATCGGGCGAATAAGAGGACTCGCCGGGCGAATGGTGCATGGACCAGCAATTTTGTAAAGGTTATAACTTGAGTTTCTAGACTCCGTTTGACGTGTTATTCAAAGCGTAGAGAAACTAGTGCAATAATCTATATCCTGGTAGAATAAAATTAGTTATAGGACATAGTTTCCTAGTACTTGCTTTATGATAAGATGATGATACCTTGTGATGATATAATAGTAAGTATGTTTTGTATTATGAAATTGAATTAACCATGTCTTGTTGTTACCTGACTTGTGTTTTATGATGTTTTGATGTTGTTGTGGTCGTATTTTATGTGTTGTTGCGTTTTGATAAGTATGTTTTGATATAATAATAAGTGTGTTTTGATATAATAGTAAGTATGTTTTGATATAATAGTAAGTGTGTTTTATGCGTTTTGACTAGCCGTGGTCATATTTTATGTGTTGTTGCGCATCATACATTCATAGCATTTGTCAGGACGAGTAGTCCAGTGATGTTTTGTAGGATATTGATCCAGTGATGTATATAGAATGATACGGTCCAGTGATAATTGAGTGCAACTTTTGTGAAGTGCTTTGGTTCCAAGCGCGAATCGATCATATTATTGGGAATCTTTGGAGATAACAATGACTAAGTCATTAGTGATGTTTGGTACCACATGCATGAGTCTATTGATGTTGCATTTCATTATTTCTGGCATTGCACATTATTTGAAATAAGTGGTGTGTTTGATTGATTCCTGATTTGCAGTGTTTTGATGTGAAGAACTAATTATTGTTATTATGCTATGGATGTAGTTGATGATGTTATGTTGTAGTTTCTCCCATGCCATAACTACTATATCTATTATTTATGCCTTTTACAATTATTATGATTTTCTCACCCTTTCTGCTTGAAAATGTTGTCTCGAAGCATGGATAACTTGCAGGTGATCAAGATTAGTGCAGGAAGCTTAAGAGGTAGCTTCGCAGAGCGCTTATTTAGTTTTTGTTGAGTCCCATGGGTCTTTCTCTAATATGTAACATCGGGGTTGGGATCGATCGAATGTGAACCTTGAATACCTTTGTTATTTTGAAGGATTTTGTACTACTTTCATAATCATGAAGTTATAAACATGAAATGTGATGATTTTGTTGATGTTTGAACTACCTTTCATGGTATCGATTAATTTATGAAGAAGTTTTTAAGAATTATTTATTCCGCTGCAAAGTTTGAAGTAGTTTGATTAATAGAACCAAAGATACTATTTATGTTTAAGTGTTTTGCAACCCGTGTTACGGAGCAGGATTGTTTGTTATATGAAGTTATATGAAGATGTAACACCCTTGTGGTTTATTTGTTTTATTTTTGTAAAAGTACATGCGAAAAGATATGTGGGTTACAGGGTGTTACACAGCACCTCTTGAAACTTTTAGATGATAGTAGTTAGGTATATAGGTATCAAACATGCAAGGACGAAGTAACTGTTAGAGATATATTTTGGACTCATCTTGATTCCATAAAGTTGCTCAACATGTTTCCTACTGTGCTCATCAGTGATTCAACGTATAATACCAACAAGTACATGCTTCCATTATTAGAAATTATTGGTGTTACCTCTTTGAGAAGACTTATTCAATTGGGTTTGCATTTCTAGAGAGCGAAAAAAATAAGAATTTTACTTGGGATTTAAAGGTGTGTTGGGAAATGATGAAGGACCAAGAAAAAATGCTGAAAGTAATTGTTAGCGACCGTGATACCACTTTGATGAATTTGGTTGCAAAGCTATTTTCTATTTTTTATGCATTATTTTATAGGTATCACATAACAAAGAATGTGAGAAGTTTGGTTAAACCTGCGCTAGGGACCAAACAAATAGAGGGAGAAGATGGAAAAATAGTCAAACCTACACCGAGTGTAAGAAGGTTAAACCTACACCGAGTGACAATTCAACGATGTGGTCTCCTTCACATTTTAAACATGTTGACAAACTTTTTCATGATTCACCAACTCCGAAATCTCAAAAAGTATTTTCAAAGGAGACCGCTTAAGGAAACCACCACATTCACCAGCTCCTCCAAAAATCTCACTCATTGACAAAATTCCAATTTTTATACACAAATACATTGAACGGATCGTCAATGTAGTGGGTGACGGTAACAGCGAATTTGGAGCAGTTTCTGCTTTGCTCGGTAAATGAGAAGATGGCCACACACTTGTCTGCCATCAACTTATCCAAAAGTTGAGAGGCAATAAAGAATCATACACACGGCTATATGGGAGAAAAAGAAAATTTTGAAGCAATTAATCACTCTCATGTTTCTTGTATTAGTGGACCCGCACTCGAGGACAAATGAACGTGCTTCCCTTAAATGGGTCATCTCATAGCAAGTGCGTATGATAGAGTGTGTATTAATCTTACAAGATACAGTTCCTCAGAAATATATTTTCCACTATGCATTGCACCACCTCAAAATTCAAATAATCGTATTATGTGTGTTGGGTGGACTTCAAATCTACGGCATCTTGTTCAAGTTTATTTGAAACCTGTAACACCCAAATTTAGATTAATATTTTTATTTAATTATTGAAGTGTTGATGTACGTGATGTTTATCATATTTAAATTATTTTGGAGTATTTGAGCTATTTTGATGTTTTTGGGGTATTTTAGTAATTTAGTAATTACGAGAAATATTGAGGTTGACAGCAAAAAAATAAAATAAAATAAAGATCATTAATAATAATTAGATAGATTAATTTGTAGTAATTAGTAGAATAAATAAACTTTTTAGAAATAATTAAGTATTATTATTGTTATATTTAAATATTTATTAAATAGAAATAAGGGTGTCCTAGTTATTTGATAAAAAAATATATTTTTTAGGATCTATTTAAATTATTAAAGATAGTTAAATAATTTTAATTATTTAGTAATAATTAGAGTGATTATAAATATTAAAGACTTTTATTAAATATTTATTTAATTAATATATTTAATTAAATGGAATAATTATTTAAAAATTAGATGTTACAATAAAAATATTATTTTATTGAGAAAACTATATTAGAATTATTTTATTGACAATAAAATAAATATTTTATTATTAGAAATAATATTAACGTTACTACATTAGTGTTGAGGTGTGTGAACAAGTAGAGGGTGAAAAGTTTAAAAATGGGGACTATAAATAGTTTACGTAAGGGTTGAAACTAGGTTACGACAGAAAAATAGAAAGAAAAAAAACGGAAAAACTTTACGGACTCGGGCAAAAATCAATTTCTCATAAGAAAAAAAAGTATAGAATCGGGCAAAAATTGGGAAAATTTTGGAAAAGTCGGTAATCTTACGAATATTGAAAATCGTGGTAAAGAGTCGAAACAGCAGGCGGCGACGACCAGGTACGGCGGATATGGTGGTCCGACAAGTTCGACTGATTTCAAGTGTTTTGGCAGTTTTTGGACATTTTCGAATTCTTAGGCCTTTTTTTCACTTTAAAGTGAAAATTGGAATAAAATCAACTTAAATATATTTTCTTTAGGAAGTAAAATAATAAGAGATTTAATTAGTTTTATTTTTAAAAAATATAAGTATTGGAGCATTTAAATAATTTTGATGTGAGAATGGTGAAGATATTAAGTAATAAATTTATTTTTGGTGAGGTGATTAATTGGTGGCCCTTCTTGGGTTATTTATAGCTCATATTTGGAACTAGGTGAATATCCATTTGAATAGTTTTGGGTGATTATGTTTTGGTTAATGACATTTCCATGCATACATATATTTCAGAGTTAGGTGACACTTCGGTTTATTCGGTGGCCTCAGATTCATTGGTGAGATTGTTGGTCTATTTGAGGGACCAGAAGCGGGTCACAGATCTATTGGTGGGAAATGTTGGTTCAAGTGAAGGATCGGAGTCCGTGGAATAAAATCAATAACATACCTTTGACTCTACAAAAACTTTGTAACACATGCATATAGGTGAGGGAGTTATTATATATATAGCATTGCATAATATTGAGAATTGATGCTTGTGTGTTATGTCTATGCTTGATTTGTATGTTGATATTGATGTTTTATTCGTACTATCATCCTGTTGCTAAAATTTCACAGTTATTATATGTAAGTATATTCTCACCATTTTCTTGTTTGCTTGGTGTTTTTCTGTGCAATGATTGTACAGGTGATCAGCAGGAGTGATAGGTTCATGAGTACCGTGAGATGTTGGGATTCCTTTTAGCATTTGTTGTATTTCCTTTTTATTTTATAGTCGAATAAATTCTTTGATCAGTAACATTGGGGTTTTTGGCGCTTGTAATTTATATGTGTATTGAGTTGTAATACTCTTATGGATTTTGGAGATGTTTTTATCCAAACTATTAGATGCTTATCATCTATCTTCCGCTATGAATTTTTAATATTGCATGTTATGAATGAGTTTTTGATGAAGTAACATCCTATGTGTGAATTTTTTCTTTAAATAATTATTTTGGGGTTTAGGGTGTTACAAAACCGAGATGCCTTATACCACTTACATCACCATAGTGGATATCTCATTCAACAACTTAAGCAGATACTTGACCAGACCATTTTGTAGAAAGGATGCAAGAATTCACTAAATTGAACGAGATTGAAAGAAAATCAAATATACAAAAATCAAAAGGGGTATCACCCATAGTTATAGATTTAGCCGACGACAAGTCTTTCAGTTCATTTTAGTATTTCTTTATCAATTTATTGTATGTAACATTGTATTAATTTTAATGATCTCTAATATATAGATTTTGAAGTTTGTCAAAAAAATTGTATTTTTACATGTTTTGTTTATGTCTTAAACATAATTTTGTTCTGTTCTGAGAGGTTTCGAAAATACATCTTCAAATTAAGATAAATAGAGTGGTATCAAATATACATTTTTGGAATATCCCCTAGAATAAGATAGAATTTTTTTAGGTCCGTGATCATATACAACTATTATAAATATGGGAAAAGTGTCTCATTGTTTCATACCAAGCACATTACACCAAAATGAACATCATTTGGCATGTCACAAATGTTTACTTTAACAGTACGAAACCCTAAAATGTTTACTCCTGTTAAAATTAATTTTCAAAAATATTTATTTTAAATGTATAATTAAAGAAAAATTAAAATATCTTGTTCTACACAAATTAGATTTTGAGCCCCTTAGTTAGGATCCCTAAAAAAATGTGAGGGGGCTTAAAAATAAGGAGCCAAAAAAATAAGAAACTTCTAAATGCATCACATGCATTATTAGCATACCTCGTGAAAACACAATATTGCCCCCAAAATTTGGAGATGAATCTCTGGACGCACCAAAATTCAATACATTTTTTAATCAAGCCCTAAATCAATGGAACAAATGATACAGAGATACATCTACGTAAACCTTACAGAGATACATCTACGTAAACCTTACGGAGATACATCTACGTATACCTTACTGTTCATGCAGAACAATATTGATAACCTCCCCGAGGCGGGTCGGGAGAGGTCGCAGAGAAGTTTATGTATTTTTTCGTTTTCGGATACTTTTCTCCTACACTGAGGCTCATCTTTTATAGTTTTCCTGGTGAGACAAGGGTAGTTAATGCCATAAAATCGTATGCATGGCTATTTATGTGGCAATTATCACATAGGGTACATGTTCTAATTGTAAATTAATGTATGTTTGAGGGCTGTCCCTTCGTGTGCTAGCTCTACTAGGCGATCTGCCTGTGGGCTAGCTTTGCTGGGCGACTTGGTCTTCCCTTTGCGGGCTAGTTCTGTCGGGCGACTTGCCTGTGAGCTAGCTCCGTTGGCCGACTTGGTTGTCCCTTAATGGGCTAGCTTTGTTGGGCGACCTTCCAGTGGGCTAGTCCCGTTGGGCGACTTAGTTGTCCCTTTGTGGAATAGCTCTGCTGGGCAACCTGGCTGTGGATTAGCTCTGTTGGGCGACTTTTCTGTGGGCTAGCTCTCCTAGGCGACTTGGTTGCCCTTTCACGGGCTAGCTCTACTGGGAGATTTTCTTGTGGGCTAGCTTCGTTGGGAGACTTATATGTCTCTTCGCGGGCTAGCTCTACTGGTGACCTTCTTGTGGACTAGCTCTATTGGGCAACTTGGTTGTCCCTTCGTGGCTAGATCTCCTGGGAGACCTTCTTTTGGACTAGCTCTGTTGGACGACTTGGTTGTCCCTTCGCGGGATAACTCTGTTGGAAGATCTTCTTACGGGCTAGCTCTGCTGAGCAACTTGGTTGTCCCTTCATGGGCTAGGTAGGCAAGACCTCCTTTTATCTTATGGATGTACGTAGCCTCCCAAGCGTGAGGCCTGGAGGGTCGAAGTGCTTAAGGTATTGGCGTCTTAGTTGATAATCCAGAATATTATTTCCAAGATGTACATAGTCTATCAAGAGTGAGGCAAGAAAGGTCGAAGCGCTTAAGGTATACCTTACGTAGTTGCATTTTTGGACGCACTAAAAATGAGTGCAAATCTGAATCCGGCCCTAACTCTATATAAAATTAGCTTGGAGATCCACCTTTGTACACCTTAAGTAGATGCATCTCCAGATGCTCTTCAATCAAAAATGCGCCAGAAGCCCTTCACCTTCCTCCCTTTCTCAAACTCTCTCAAACCCCATTTTTTTGAAATTGTCTAAAAGGGAATTGGTCTATTCAACCCCCTCCCCATTCTAGACCTTTTGATTTCCATATTCTCACCCAAGACTCATGGCTATAAATAGAGGTCTCATTTTAAATCATCTATAATCGTGTTTTGACACTTTCATCTCTCACACCCTCTTTAAATTTTTATTTAATTTTATGTCACTAAATGTTTTAGCCAAATGTCTTTGTGAGAAAAGTTCATTTGTGAGTGAGGATATATCTACAATTTTGGAAAAGGTAGAATTGTACAATTTGCCAAAGGAATCTTTTGTATACACCTTAATTGTATACTATTCATTTAGGGATTTATCTGGTTATAAGCTCATCCTATAAAAAGTTTATATTTGGAGATTGTGTAATCAGTCCTAGGTTTAGTTGAAGATTAGCCAATGTTAAAATCTTCCTAGGTTCTTGGTTAGCCAGGTTAAAAATAAGATAGGTTGAAGCTCAGCCTGGTATTAAAACATTCATTGGTTTGAGATCAGTCAGATTAAAATCTCATAGGTTTTTGGTTATCCCGGTTAAAACTAAGGTATTGAGCTCATATTTTTTGGAGCTTGAAGACTAATCGCTCCAAGGTCCGAGAACGTGAAAAGAAGCCTAATCACTTCAATCCACCATTGGAAAGGAAGCTTGGCCGCTTCACTCTCAACAATATATTGAAGAAGAGACACAAACACCCACATCCATCGTCTTGCAATATTTGGTTGAAGATCAACCATCATTTCCTTGTATAAGAGGCTTCGTGAGTTTTTTCTACCAAAAGCTATCAATTATTATTTGAAACTCTCAAGATCAATTCTCAAGGAGAGGAGTAGGTCATTTTGATTTGATCGAACCTCTATAGTTCTTGGTGTTCCTATTTTCCCTTAACTTTTATTTTCCGCATTTATTATTTCCGCTGCCTAGTTTTTGAAAATTATTTTAAACTCTAATTTTATTTGCCCAAAGTTTTAAAAATCCAATTTTCCCAAACCTCACAATTCAACCTCCTCTTGTGTGTGAAGTCTCAAGTCCAACACATGATTCTAAAAAGATTAAGTCTTCCCTTGACTACTTCCTTGGTCATGAAGGCGGGGCATAACCGCCCACTAACTTTATAATCCAATCTCAAGAAAGCCTTTATAAATATCTCTCCCAAAAGGGAGAAATGGAGATTCTCAAGTCATGAACATTTACGACTATTCAGAGAGCACTGTGCTCCTAGTAGCCTTAGCCTTGTCAATCTATTTGTCCGCCTGTAACTCAGCAGTACCAGCCACCAACAGGGCCTCTCACCAAAAAAGCCTAAAAGCCACCTTACATAACTACTCGCCGTAGTAAGCTAGCCCCTACCACTAATGTTGTGAATTCAATGCCAAGAACAAAGTATAAAACAAGGAAGAATAAAGGACAAGGAAGAAGAGGAACACAAGAATTGGTTATAACTGCTATTCTTTCACTTTCTCTTAAAACAAGATTACAAGTTTACAAGAATAACAAATAACCTCTCTCACCCTAAATTAGGATTTGCAGCTTAGCAATGATGAGAGACTAGTATGCTATTTATAATAAAACCTAACATACTAACTAATGGGCTTTTTCAGCAAGGCCCATTACACAAGCCAACTTAATAAACAAGCTAACTTAACAAATTAGGGTTTAAACACTAAAACCTAATTTAACATGCTAACAACCCTAGCATCTTCGACATCTGCATGCTAGACCCATCTTCGACTACAGCATGCACACTTCGACACCAGCATGTGAACAATCCTTCGACTTCATGCTTAACTCTGTCGAACTGTCGAACCAAGAAGCTACCCTTCGACAATACTAGAGTTCGATCCAATATCTCACAAATCTCCACCTTGGACCTAACTCTACAACGTCAAGGAACAAACTAGCTTTCTTCATGCAGCTTTATCAACTGCATACAGTGGAAAAACTTGCAATTCGGCAATGTCTTGGTGATCATATCAGCAGCATTGTCTTCAGTCGAAACCTTCATCACTTGGACTTCTCCACGCTCGATTACTCCTCTGACGAAATGCAGCCTCACATCAATGTGCTTAGTTCGCTCATGATAGGCTGAATTCTTCGACAGGTGTATTGCACTTTGACTATCACATTTAACAGTGATACCTCGACCTTGAAGTTTCAGCTCTTCGCAAAACCTTCAAGCCACAATGCTTCTTTCACAGCTTCAGTTAGGGCAATATACTCCGCTTCAGTGGTTGATAGAGCAACAACCTTCTGAAGTGTTGCTTTCCAACTAATTGCAGTGCCAAACATAGTGAAAACATATCCAGAAATAGATTTTCTGGAATCCATACAACCTGCATAATCAGAGTCGACATATCCTTCTATTACTGCTTTACTATCTTCACCCAAGGCTCCACCATAAATTAGGACTCTATTCAGAGACCCATTTATGTACCTTAAAATCCACTTCAATGCTTGCCAGTGAGCCTTTCCATGATTCGCCATGTACCTGCTTACAAGACTAACTGCGTAAGCTATGTCGGGTCTAGTACAAACCATAACATACATCAAAGAACCAACTATATTAGCATACGGAATGCTATTCATATAGGCTCTTTCGACATCAGTACTGGGACACTGATCAATACTCAGCTTGAATTGAGGGTTTGTTGGAGTCACAACTGGCTTCGAATTCGACATACCAAACTTTTCAAGAATCTTCCGTAGATATGCCTTTTGAGATAAGCATAACTTCGACTTCTTTCTATCTCTTCGAATGTCAATTCCAAGAATCCTGGAAGCAGCTCCCAGATCCTTCATATTGAACTCCTTATTGAGTTCAGCCTTCACCCTCGTCACATCTTCAACATTGTTGCTTGCTATGAGAATATCATCCACATAAAGCAACAAAATAACAAATGAATTACCAGATCGAAATCTGAAGTAAACGCAGTGGTCGAACTGACTTCTAATGAAACTTATGCGTGCCATGAACTTGTCGAATCTCCTATTCCACTATCGAGGAGATTGTTTCAGCCCATACAAAGATCTCTTTAACTTGCACACATAATCTTCCTTCCCCTTTTCGACATACCCTTCAGGTTGCCTCATCAGGATCGTTTCATCTAAATCACCATACAAGAACGCAGTCTTCACATCCATCTGTTCCAGTTCAAGATCGAACTGTGCCACCATGGCAAGCAACATTCGAATGGACCTATGCTTCACAACAGGAGAAAACACATCATTGAAGTCGACACCTTCTTTCTGAGTGAAACCCCTTGCAACTAACCTTGCCTTGTATCTTTTCGACGTCACTCCTTCAATTCCTTCCTTAACTTTGAAAATCCATTTACAGCTGACTAACCTTGCCCTAACAGGTTTCTTGATCAGTTCCCAGGTATGATTATCATGAAGAGATTTTATCTCATCATCCATGGCCTTCAGCCATTCAGTCTTATTTCGACTCCTCATAACTTCCTTATAGTCTCTAGGTTCTTCGTCTAGAACCTCACTTGCAGAGATTAAGGCATAAGCTATAAGATCTGCATATCCAAGTCTCTGAGGTGGCTTGATGACTCTTCTCGACCTATCTCTCGACAATAGGTAGTCATCGTCAGTTTCCTCAACTTCAGCATCTTCTGCTTCTTCTTCGACTTCATCTGGGATATGCAATTCAGCATCAACATGCTCCACCTCAACAGGAATCTCTACCTGTTCCAGCTCTTCGTCAGATGTTTCTGTACTTCGACCAACATCATCAGTTTTCTTAAAAGCCATTTCAGCTTCATTGAAAACTACATCTCGACTGGTGATACACCTCCTGTGACCTGGCTCTAGGCACCATATCCTATAAGCTTTGACTCCTTCAGGGTATCCCATGAACATGCATTTCAGAGCTCTAGGTTCGACCTTGTCTTGCCTAATGTGAGCATAGGCTACGCAGCCAAATACTCTCAGTTTGTCGAGATCTGGTGGATGTCCCGACCAAACTTCTTCAGGTGTCTTCATATCTAACGCTGTCGAAGGACATCTGTTTATCAGATATGTTGTTGTCGAAACAGCCTCAGCCCAGAACACCTTTGTTAACCCCGCACTAGTCAACATGCATCTGAATCTCTCCAAAATAGTTCGATTAAACCTTTCAGCCAAACCATTTTGCTGTGGAGTACCTGCAGTAGTTCTATGCCTTGCAATACCAGAGGCAGCACAATAACTGTTGAATGCCTCATTGCAAAATTCAAGGCCATTGTCGGTTCTCAACCTCTTGACCTTTCTGCCAGTCTGATTTTCAACCAGAGTCTTCCAACTTTTGAAATTCTCAAAAGTTTCATCCTTAGTCTTCTGGATGAATACCCATAATTTTCTGGAATAATCATCTACTATGGATAGAAAATACCTTGCTCCTGAATGTGATGGACACCTTGCAGGCCCCCAAAGATCAACATGGATGTAATCAAGGGATCCATGTGTTCTTTGTTTGCCTTTGTTGAACTTCACTCTGCAAGATTTTCCAAGTACACAGGGTTCACAAAACTTCAGCTTTTCGACTTTGTCTCCACCAAGCAGATTTTGTTTCCCTAATTCGACCAGACCCCTTTCACTGACATGGCCCAATCTCATGTGTCAGATTTCTGTTTTCGACAAAGGTTTCGTGGATGCAACATTTGTCGAACCACTTACAACTTCAGCCTCAAGGGTATACAAGCCTTGTTTCTTCACGCCTCTCAAGACTTCCTTCGAACCCTTCATGACTCTTAGGATACTTTTCTCTCCTTGGAAAACATATCCTTTCTTGTCGAATTCACCAAGAGAAAGCAGATTTCTCTTCAAATCAGGAACATACCTGACTTCAGTCAACAACCTTATTGACTCATCATGGAGCTTGAATCTCACAGATCCAACACCTGCGATCTTGCAAGCCTTGTTGTTTCCCAGCAATACTGATCCACCATCTTGATCACATAATTCCTCGAACAAGTCTTTGTTTGGAGTCATGTGCCAAGTGCAACCTGAATCCATAATCCACTCCTTCTTAGAGTCACTGCTTGAAACCACAAGAACATCAGATGATTCGAAATCATCTTGAACAATGGCAGCGTTGCCATTATCCTTACCTCCATGATATTTCAAGCGTTCAGGGCACACCTTTCTTGTGTGACCCTCCTTCTTACAATGGTAGCATCGAATGCCAGATGCTTCGCCACTGTAAGTCTTCGACTGGCTTTTGCCTTTCTTCTTGTCGAACTTACCATCCTTTCGTAAGAGTTTTCCTTTAACGGCCAAACCTTCGCCAACAGTCGAAGGTTTATGCTCCTTTCGTTCATTCAAGTCCTTAGAGTACAAGGCTGATTGAACTTCTTCAAACGTCAGGGACTCCCTTCCATACAAGAGAGTTTCTTTGAAGTGAGCATGTGATCGAGGCAAAGAACACAGTAGTAACAGCGCTTGATCTTCATCATCGATCTTCACATCAATATTTTCAAGATAAAGAATCAGCTTGTTGAACATATCAAACTGCTCAGCCAATACTTTGTCTTCAATCATCTTGAATGAATACAAAGCTTGCTTCAGGTAGAGTCGATTTACCAGCGATTTGGTCATATACAAACTTTCAAGTTTCACCCATAACCCTGATGCCGTCGTCTCCTTTGATACCTGCCGGAGAACCTTATCACCAAGGCTCAACAAAATTGCGCTGTGTGCTTTCTCGATCATATTCGTCTTCTCCGCTGCCGTCAATTCTGCATTCATGGCTGCCTCTCCCTTCAACGCTTCCAAACAACCCTGCTGAACCAGTAGGGCTTTCATCTTCAAGCGCCACAGACCGAAATCATTCACTCCAGTGAACTTTTCAATCTCATACTTTGTTGAAGGCATCTTCTCCACGCTCACCGCACCAATTTGTTGTGAATTCAATGCCAAGAACAAAGTATAAAACAAGGAAGAATAAAGGACAAGGAAGAAGAGGAACACAAGAATTGGTTATAACTGCTATTCTTTCACTTTCTCTTAAAACAAGATTACAAGTTTACAAGAATAACAAATAACCTCTCTCACCCTAAATTAGGATTTGCAGCTTAGCAATGATGAGAGACTAGTATGCTATTTATAATAAAACCTAACATACTAACTAATGGGCTTTTTCAGCAAGACCCATTACACAAGCCAACTTAATAAACAAGCTAACTTAACAAATTAGGGTTTAAAACACTAAAACCTAATTTAACATGCTAACAACCCTAGCATCTTCGACATCTGCATGCTAGACCCATCTTCGACTACAGCATGCACACTTCGACACCAGCATGTGAACAATCCTTCGACTTCATGCTTAACTCTGTCGAACTGTCGAACCAAGAAGCTACCCTTCGACAATACTAGAGTTCGATCCAATATCTCACAACTAAAATTGTAATATACCTACTAGTATCTTTGAGTCTCTGTGTTCTTACAGGAGAAATACACACACTTGTAATTTTTGGAAAGTACAAATATAATAATTTGTATAAAAAAACATAAATTATAATTCTTTTTAAAAAATTACATTTTATTAATGGTATGAGAAATATAGATTTAAATGATTAAAAAAAGTAATAAATTTTTAAAAGTATAATAAAAATATAACATTAATGATTTATTGATATTATAAAACGACTTATAATCTTATACAAAAAAAATTTTCAAAGTGATATATAACAAAAAAGCTTAATTACAGTTTTGGTCCCCTAATTTTATCTGATTCACAAAATTAATCCCTCTATTGGAAATTCAAACCGTTTTGGTCTCTCTCTCTCTCTCTCTCTCTCTCTCTCTCTCTCTCTCTCTCTCTCTCTCTCTCTCTCTCTCTCTCTCTCTCTCTCTCTCCTCTCTCTCTCTCTCTCTCTCTCTCTCTCTCTCTCTCTCTCTCTCTCCTCTCTCTCTCTCTCTCTCTCTCTCTCTCTCTCTCTCTCTCTCTCTCTCTCTCTCTCTCTCTCTCTCTCTCTCTCTCTCTCCTCTCTCTCTCTCTCTCTCTTCTCCCTCCTCTCTCTCTCTCTCTCTCTCTCTCTCTCTCTCTCTCTCTCTCTCTCTCTCTCTCTCTCTCTCTCTCTCTCTCTCTCTCTCTCTCTCTCTCTCTCTCTCTCTCTCTCTCTCTCTCTCTCTCTCTCTCTAAATTCCATTACAATTCATACAAATAACTAGTTGAAGAATCGGGATTTTCCTGTTTGATCATATTAATTTAAATTTAATTTCACAAATAAAAATTTAGTAACAAAAAATAATAAACATTGAAGTTATTTTAAATAATCACTTTTTTTTTTATTTTTTTTAAATAACCACACTTTCAAATCATTTATCAATCTAAACACATTTCAAAATAACAAATTTTACCACATTGAGGATGCGCCACTCTATGTGGCGCATGCATTTGTTTTTAGGAAGAGACGTCACACTGTATGATACATACTCCCCTACAAAGTCATGCAATGTAGCGCATGCACTTAACTTTTAAGTGTAGTAGCCTTTCAGTGCGGCTACTTAATTATTTTAGATTTTTTATTAAATTTTAAAAAAAAATTCTAAATAACTCAAATCAAGTTTGGAGCTCGAAAAATTATTCTATGAAATTAAACAATTAAGATAGTCTATTTCTATAAAAAAAAAAAAAAACAAATTATGATTAGTTTGTCAAGCCACACGTGGTATGACTTTAGTCAAAGTAAAGCTAATTAAGTATGATGAACGCAATTTGTGTTTTATTTGTCAATTTAAGATGATGTCCGTTTAAAAAAAAGTAAACGAGGATTGAATTGTATATCTCAGTTTTGAATTGAAAACCATAATACAACAAAACAAATTTTCCAACTTGTTCGTGTTTATAGAATAAAGAATAAAGATAAGAAGCAAAGTTGGAATTTGTTACACTTGCTTGCACATATGACCGGCGTTGTTCAACATGATATTTAATTATGATCAACTAGAACGCTCGAGCTTGATAAAATATTAAAAAAAAAAATTAAGAGTGTATTTTGATGAATTAATTAAAAATTTAAACAATTTAATTGAAATTAATTTATTTAGATAGAATATTAAAATAATTTGTCGTTATACTTTTGTTGTCATTTTTATAAATTTTTGAACCAAATTGAAATTTGAAAAATAGAGATCAATTTGCAATTTTTAAAAAAATTAGAGGATTAAGTTATAAAATTTGAAAATTATTAAGGATTAATTAATTTTTTTAAGTTTGGGGTCATTTTTAAAATTTTGGAAAATATGGAGACCAATTTGTAATTTTTGAAATAATAATAATTCATTTGACATTCACATTCAATTTCTTTTAAAATTTTGGAAAATATGGAAACCAACTTGCAAATTTTGAAATAATAATAACCCATTTGACATTCACATGTAAATTTGGGGTTACTTCAATTTCTGTGATTTTAGGTTTCATTTCAAAATTATTAAACTTAACTTGGACAAAATACTTCATAAATTTTTAACATTTTATGTAGAAATCGAAGATTAAACCATTTCTTTGGTGGATGGATATTATGTCCCTTGGTGAGCAACAAGTGGAGGAAGCAAACTAGTTCATTAAAAGCATTTATTGTAGCGTCGGATCGGGTAATAGTATTCTGTTTTGGATGCACAAATGGCTGGGGTCGGATATGCTTCATCTTATCTCCACTTATGTGTTTGTTTTATCCTCAAAGAAATGGGGCAAGGTGAAGGAGATGGGATCCTTTAAAGAAGGGTCATAGATTTGAAATTTGCATATCCAACAAGATAGTATGTCTGTTGAGGTTAGGATGAAATTTAATGTTATGTTGAATATCTTATCTAATGTTTCGCTGGAGCATGATAGTGTAGAGGACAAATTTACTTGGAAGTTTTGCAATGATGGTATTTTTATTGCGTTGTTTGGATATTTTTTGTTGACATGTCAGGAAGCTACTACGAGTATGGATCAGGGTCGATTATGGGCCCTGGATCGCTTGTGGTCGACTAGATTATCATCCAAAACTCTCGTATTCGGGTGGCGCATTCAGGTGATCGTAGCAGGAATTGTGTTTTGTGTTTTGCAAATGATGAAGAATGCAATCGTCAGTTAGAGGGATATCACTGTGAGGTGGATTGATAGAGAATGCAACCGTCAGTTGGAGGGACTGACTCATTAGAATTGGTTCTATAATCTTTTAAAGGTGAGTGTGCCCTATAACAAGAATCTTGTCAATTAGTTTGCAGCCTGTTGGAGCATTTGGTTCATGAGGAACCATACTCTTTTCAGAGGTGATTGTAGTTGCATGTCTCTAATTCATTAAGGGGAACACCAACAATATGATTATTTTGTTGCTTGTCTTTTCGCTTTCGTTTATTATCATTTATTGAGTCTCCTTCATGATTGCACATCTCTGAATCAAGCTTGAATCGATTTGTTCATTTGTTTTTGCATGCATAAATCAATGGTTATATTTGAACATGATCATGCTATTTTTAGTCAACTGCACGAGTCAGTAGAATAATAACCATGTACGTTATTGATTCAAGTTAGGTGGAAAGAAAAATCTTAAAGTATTTTGAAAAATATGAAAAATTAAGATTTTGTGGGTTTGATTCGAATCAAGCTCATATCCTGACTCGAATCAAATTGAACAGAGGCAAAATAAAGTTTTTCAAAATCTGTTTCCACCCCCACCTCTCTTAAGTTTAAATAGTAGGTTAATCTAATTAAAATCAGTTTCCACCCCACCTCTCTTAAGTTTAAATAGTAGGTTAATCTAATTAAAATCCGTTTCCACACCACTTAACCTCTCCTCTCACTCATCCACCCCATTATTCTACTCATTTACAACTCAGCCCCATCCCCCCCACACCACTATTCTCTATTTTTTTCCTTTTATAAAATAAATTAAAATAGAATGTCATTATTTAAATTATTAAATAATTCTAATTAAAATCGATTAACTTCTTATTACTTCATACGCCCTCAACTCAAGTTCACACACCCCCACCACCCAAAATAATTTAATTAAAATGCATCAAAATTATAATTCAATCGAAATAAATTAGATAAAATAATTTACTAAAACTCGAGTGTTACAGAAGGTTACAAACAAGATGAAGTTCTTCTCAAATCTTCAGACAGTTCATCGAAGGAATCAGTGGGATCAAAGGGTGATTAATACACACGAAGGCTTGGAACAAATTGATGATACTGGAAGATTAAAGAAGCGTGCCTCAAATAAAGATTACACAAAAGAGTTTGATATTACACTGTATACAAGTCAAGGTCCAGATAGGAGATTTATTTTTCTAAGAATTATTGTGGATTAGTGATTGTATGAACTCTTGCAATATTTGTCAAAATAAAAAGGAAATGAGCATGTCCCAATGGGGGACCATTGAAGAGTGCAGTAAGCAAAGTGAGGATGAACATTGAAAGACTATTAATCTCGTTGTCTTCTCTCTCTTACTCTCACATTTAATTTTCGTAGGATATTGCATGCTTAGATTTTCAATTCTTAGCGTAGTTTATCGTTTATTCAAGCAATAGAGATTTATTACGTAAGGATATGCTTTGTTAGAATTGGAACCTAATCGAGTTTTAGTGGTGATTAAATTATGTGGAACTAGTGTTGTTAGAATTTGATCGCAATTGAAATATCGTATAAGACACATCTCGCGTAATATACAATAATTCAATTACTCATTATTTAACTATCTTTGGTATTTAAGTGATTAAGTGTTGACATGATCAAATTTGATAAAAGTATAATTTTTATATTTTCGCTCTAAATCTTCTGTCTACGTCTTTGGAAAACTTCTGATATTCTATTTTTGGAAAATCAGTCGGAATGTTATAAAACCCTTTTTTTGACATCAAGATGTGGTCTTTAGATTAAGTCTAATTGATTCCAAAACTTTTGAGAATATGACAGACGATGACGATTCAAAGGGAGCGTATAATAGAGCGTTGGTTTTCAAAGGTGAAAATTATACATATTGAAAAGTGAACATGTATGTACTGTAACACTCTAATTCCCCATCGCACATTTTATTGAATAATCAAAATTTGCTTTCACCAATTGGGTGTCAACGTTCTCAACATAAGCTTCTTTCATCATTTAAGAACTTAAAACATTTAATGACATCTCTTAATCTTCATGGTCTCAAAAATAAAAATTATTTTAATTAAAATAAAACATTAGTTCAATAACATCTCAACAACATCAAATACTAGACAAACTCAAAAAAAATGATGCACGAACGCCATCTTACATAAATGAATGATATTACATATTATTGCAATATATAAATTGGACATGCCAAATAATTATAATTATACTGCCAAATAAAATACAAATTATTTATAACTCCTTATTTAGTAAATATATCAAAAGCTATATAAATAAGTACTATATAACTTGCATTGTCTGGATCTTGTCTTTCTCTCTCCATTTTCTTAAGCCCTTTATTTGTCTCTCTTAATTTCATTTTTCCTTTATTATAAACTAATTTTATAATAAATGAAAATAATATTAAAACTAAAATAGAGATAAAAAGTTAAGAGTAAAAAGAAGAGTCACGGATATCCTCCATATCCTCCAGGGGTAGTTGGGTAACCAGGCGCAGAATAATCATTCTGGAAAAGTTTTCGCCCTACACCATATAAAGTATAAACCATATGAAATTTAAATAAATCATTTTGTCAATTAAGAAAATAAAAGAAAATAAAAAGAAGATAAAAAGTTTACAGGAACATACCATGTTTGAAATTGGATTGGGCATCAGTAACCATCATAGATGACATTAGTAATAAAAGTATTGCTAAAAGAGCAACAAATGACTTCAATTTGTAGGAAGGTTTCATATTTCTTATACTATATTAATTGCAATGTTTAGGATGGGAAGCACATATATCATCTCTTGAAGAATATGTATTTATAGACAAACACAGATATTTTGAAGCATGATAATGTTGTTGCTGACTAATTCTTCCTCACATATGTTATAGTTAATATAGAGTTATTAAATAAATTATATATATTTTACTTAAATATATTGACTGTTCAATATATTTTAAGAAAAAGCAAAGCAAAGGTATGATTAATTAGTCAAAGCAAGCTCCTTATGTATGATGAACGCAATTCGTATTTTTTGTCAAAGTAAGATGATGTCAGTTTAAATAAAAGTAAACGAGGATGAGTTGTACATCTCACTTTTGAATTGAAAACTATAATACAACAAAACAGATTTCCAACTTGTTTGTGTTTATAGAAAATTGGCATGACTTTTTCAAGGAATAAAGATATTATCTTTGTGTTTTATTATAAGTCCTTTTAGATTTTTTATACATATTAAAAAAAAATTGTTGTATCAAATTGAGAAATTATGAAAGTTTTTTTAAAAATATTTATTGATGACATATCAAAAATAAATTTACATATTTAAAAGGAGGGAAAATAATAAATATTTAAGAATATAATAATAAAAATACCATTATTTATTCATTAGAATTGTAAAACGACTTATATTTAAATATAATTTTTTTTCTAAAACAACTTATAATAAAAAACGGAACAAACAAAGTTGAAATTTGTTACACATGCACATATGACCGGCGTTGTTCAAACTAGAATATTTATAAAAAAAAATTAAGAGTGTGTTTGTATGAATTATAAAAAAAAAAAATTAAAATAATCCAATTGAAAACAATTTATTTAGATAGAGTATTAAAATTATTCATCGTTAAATTTTTGTTGTAATTTTTATAAAATTTTTAACCAAATTTAAATTGAAAAAATAGGGACCAATTTTTCAATTTTCAAAAAATTAAATGACTAATTTATAAAATTTGAAAATTATAAAGGAGAATTTACAATTTATATTTTAAATTTGGGGATCACTTTTAAATTTTTGAAAAATATGAAGACCGAACTTGCAAATTTTGAAATAATAATAACCCATTTGACATTCACATTCAATTTCTTTTAAAATTTTGGAAAATACGAAAACCAACTTGCAAATTTTAAAATAATAATAACCCATTTGATATTCACATACAAATTTGGAGGTCACTTCAATTTCTGTGATTTTTGATTTAATTTCAAAATTATTAAATTTAATTTGGACAAAATGCTTCATAGATTTTGAACATTTTATCTAGAAGTAGAAGATTAAACCATTTATTTGGTGGAGAATATTATGTCCCTTGGCGAGCAACAAGTGGAGGAAGCATACTAATAGTATTATGTTTTTTTTGCACAAATGGCTGGGGTTGTACCGGGGTCGGATCTGCTTCATCTTATCTTCACTTCTGTGTTCGTTTTATCCTCAAAGAAATGAGGCAAGGTGGGGGAAATGGGATCCTTTGAAGAAGGGTCCTAGATTTGGAATTTGCATATCCAACAAGACAATAAGTCTGTTGAGGCTAGGATGAAGTTTAATGTTTTGTTGAATATCTTGTTTGATGTTTCGTTGGAGCATAGTGTAGAGGAAAAATTCGCTTGGAAGTTTTGCAATAATGGTATTTATACTATGTTGTCTGGATATTTTTTGTTGACAGGTCAGAAAGCTCCTGCGAGTATGTACCAAACTCGATTATGGGTCCTGGATCTCTTATGGTCGACTAGATTACCGTACAAAACTCTCGTATTCGGGTGGCGTATTCAAGATGATCGTAGCAGGAGTTATGTTTTATGTTTTGTAAATGATAAAGACCTTAACCGTTTATTCTTCCGGTGTTCGGTGTGGACCAACATTTGGGATATCATTATGAGGTGGATTGATAGAAAATGCAACCTTGGTTCTATAATCGTTTAAAGGTGAGTGTGCCCTATAACAAGATTCTTGTCATTTGGTTTGCAACCTGTTGGAGCATTTGGTCCATGAGGAACCATATCCTTTTTAGAGGTGATTGTAGTTTCATGTCTCTAATACATTAAGAGGAACACCCCCAATACGGTTATTTTGTTGCTAGTTTTTTCGCTTTGCTTTATTATTGTTTATTGAGTCTTCTTCATGATTGCACATCTCTGAATCAAGTCCTAATCGATTTGTTCATTCGTTTTCGCATGCATAAATTAATGGTTATATTTGAACTTGATCATGATGCTTTTAGTCAATTGCACAAGTCATTGGAATAATAATCATGTAAATTATTGATTCAAGTTAGGCGAAAAGAAAAATCTCAAAGTATTTTGAAAATTATGAAAAAATTAGATTTTGTGGGTTTCATTCTAATCAAGCTCATATCTTGATTCGAATCAGAAATTACACTTGTATTGAATCAGGCAATTCTGGGTCCCCTTTGCTTGATTTGATTCGAATTAGACTTTACACCTTATTCGAATCAAATTTTTTTTCCACATTTTCTTTTAGTTTTGTTTCAATTGATTTGAAACAAATTTACACTTGATTTGAATCACGGGGTCTATGATTCGAATTAGACTTTACCCTTGATTCGAATCAGATGAGAAATGGGTCAAAATTATTTTTCTTTCTTACTCCACTTCACTTGCTCATTTGACTCAAATCATGAAATATTCTTGATTCGAATCTAACTAACCTTTCCATCCATTTTTGTGCTTAATATCAAGTACATATAAAATCATTTTCTCATCATTTTTCATTATGAATTTCATAATCAATATTGTGATTTTATGTGAAATCAACCTTCTCTCACTTTTGAAAAAGTTCAAAACCCTTGCAATGAATTTCTTTCATTTTTAGCCTCTAGTTTGATTTCAGATCTTGATAATGAGATATTTGTAATTGATTAAGGGATTTGCTTGTCATACCCAAATTTTGCCTACCGATTTTCATTTTTTTAATTGCATATCATTTTATTTGATCATGGAGTCCCATAAGGATTCATAAGTCAAAAGTCAACATAAAGTCACTATTTTCGTGTGTTAGGAAATTTGACTAAAATTTCATGCATCATGGTTCATTGTTACAATAATAATTTAAATTATCATCACATTATTCCATTTGGAATTCTATTGATCATTATCATACATCATAACAAAAGTGGACAAAAGGCCAACATTGCACATGTTGAGAAAATTGGCTAAATTTGTATGTTTTGTTATTCATTTTGGAGAAATAAATTTACGATCATTTAATTCATCATCATATTATTTCATTTGAATTTTATTAATCATTTTCATGCATCATAAATCAAAAGTCAAGGAAAAAGTCAAGATTTTGACACCAAAAAAATATCACACTTGTTTTGTAAAACCATTCATGCATCTCACACACCTTCAAATTCTCAATGTATCAGCAATTTGGATTGCACTACACCGTATATTTTACATCAAATTCAAATTTTCCACAAATTTCATCAAATTCAAGTGAAATGCACTCATATTTTTTTAATATTTACCTAACCCTAAGTCTAACCCTTCACATAATTCTAACTATATTAAGATAACTTTTTTACATTAGAAAATCATCCACAACTCATCCTTACCATTGCCAAAACAAATAGACTGCTAAAAAAATGGTGAATTTGAATGCAAAGTTCGGACATTCAAGCATCATTCTTTTAGAAGTAAGAACTTAAACAGAGAAAGGAGCTTCAAGTTATACAAAGAATGGAGCTTAACCTTTGAAAAGATTTGGTGTAAACCATTTATCTTAATATTTTGTGTAAATAATGTAATATTTATAAAAAAAATATTCACCTCGGTTTTAATCTAAAACTGAGGTGATAGTTTAAAGGAGATGATAATTTACCTCAGTTCTATAGTTAAACCGAGAGGTATAATAATCACATTTTACTATAAAAAATACTCGTTAAACAGATTTTATATTAATCCTTAATAATATGAAGCCGCCCAAAGAGATGAAATATTTAGTACCACTACAACATATCTTTGGGATGGATTGCAAGTACAAAAAATATTTTAAAAAATCATCGGCCTTGGAAACATATCTCTAGCATCTTGCATGGGACCTCTAGCATTTAAATTATGATATCATCGAAGATTTGTTGCATACAATGTATTTTTAATATTCTGTTAAAACAATGTAATTAAAAAAATGGGCATCCACCTCGGTGATTTGTTATGACTGAGGTGATAGTTAAGCATTTATTCCATACTATATTCACCGGCCTTTCAAATCTTTGACGTCCATTTGATGATTATCAACACTCAAGACGCTGTCATTAGTGATTTATGTGAAACCTAAGGGACATCTATTATAAAAGCATGATGAATATTAAAAATCTAACCTAAATAAAACATATGAAGCGTTTGAAACCTAAGAACGCTTGGAAAAATTCTCTATGATGGATTGCAAGAGCATACAATTTTCTGGGTTCAAGTTTTGCTTTCTTAAATATTTATACGAACAAAAAATAATTTAATTTTTGATATTAATTATCTTACCCTTTTTTTCATCACATCCAACAGAAGATATTCCCCAAGATTCAATCATTCAAAGATCTAAAATCTAAATCTTGAGGGAATTTGATTTTTATCTAAATCCCCATGGAATTTGTTCATCATCTTAAACTCTAGGAAATTTAAATTTTATTTTAAGTATAATATTTTGTGTAAACAATGTAATATTCTGGGTAAATAATGTAACAACTTAAAAAATAATAAATCATACCCCTCGTTTTTTTAGTAAACCGAGATAAAAGATACACTAGTTTAAAAATAATAAAAGTGCAGCTGCTGAGGTTCGAACTCATGTGCATAAAACTATACCCCTGAGTTTTTAATCACTGAGGTGTTAAGTGGAAACTTTTCATGACGCCCTTCGTTACCTCGCTACTTTAGCCTAGGTAAAATGCATTTATGTATGATGTTAAAAGCATTATTTGTTGTAGTGGTAATGTTTTCACTTTCGTTGCCTTTAATTTACAGAACCATTACCTACGCAAATCAATAACCAAAATAGTTCTAATGAAGACAAAGGTTTAGTTCAATTTTGAACTTGATTTTTGAAGTTTCTCATATCTTATATTTGAGTCAAAGATGTTAAGAGGATTCCTAATCTAAAAAAATTCTGAGCTTGAAGCTTGTTTGGACCTTCGACGGAGCTTGATCGAAGAGCCACCGTGTTCACGATTGTTGCCGGTGATTTCTTGAGTTTTTCATTCAAGTAATCATAATCCTCATTTTTTTTCTTGTGTTATGATGTTTATGCATGCTTAAGGAACTTATTTCAGTCATTAGTTGCATGAAAACGTGTTTAATTTGAATTTCTAGAAAATTGCTCAAGAACACTCATTGTTAGAATAATAATGCAAGTGTGAGTAAGTGGGGAAATAGTCTCACATTGGATATGAATGTGGTGACTTGAGAATATATAAGTGAGAGAGTCCACTCACATATCACCTTAACGTTTTAGGTGGACATGTGGTGTGTCTCTCACAAAGGTGCCTAGTCCTAAACTATGTATCAATGCTCCCTAGTGAAAAACTTCCCCCAACACTCATGAACTCAAGAACTCAAAAATGGAAAAATCATGAATCTCAAGCATTTTGCACAAACTTCTACACCATTTGAAAAAGTTTTTTTGAGTTGATCACAAATATATAATTAATTTTTCATTTTGATTCTTGTGTTGGTCGGGTTGACGCCGTTTTTGCTCGGTTAGGCGTCCACTTTTTGCTTTGATTCTCATGAATTGTGGCTTGTTTGCTAATTTTGATTGCATATTTGGATTTGTGGCAAAATTCAGGTTCCAATGGCATATTAGTTTGTCAAAATCCGTTACGTTTTGAGCATTTTGTAAAATTTTGGAAGCTTGCTCTCTTCCTCCCATGGCCGCGTGAACAATAGCGTCTTAGTGTTGGGGAAGATAAACAGTACATGCATGTCTCACTTTTTTTAAGCGATTTCTGATTAGTTGATTTAATTGAATCAATACAAAAAATCATTATTCTTTTCAATTAAACTTGATGTTCTTTTCCCCATTAAATAAAAAATGCTCAAAATATTTTCACAATAAACCATATGAAAAAGGACAAGATAGATGTACGTTCTACCTTTTCCCCAAGTGTTTGGGTTCTTGTTGTATAGCTTGTCACTTAGATACTCATCTCCGCTAAAAAAGTTTAATAAATGTAATTGAATGCCACGAGCCCTATGTGGTGGAGAAGGAATAATTGGACGTATGTCCGTTTATTCTGAGTACTAGGATGTTTGTTGTATAGCTTGTCGTTCAAATGCTCACCTTCATCCATGGACTTTAATTGATTCTATTCAAACACTTTCTGCAATAAAAGGGATGAAAAAGGACGATATGGACGTATGTCCTACCTTTTCCCCGAGTATTTAGGTGTTTGTTGTATAGTTTGCTTTTGAATACCCGTCTCCCGCCTAAAGTCAATCTTAACTAATAAAATCTATTTTTTCTCCCTAGCGCGATCGAAAACATTTTCTTAAATGAATGATACTTTATCAATTTTGATGTGAAACTCAAACTAACGCTCATTCTTCTTATGTGCAAGTAGTTAACAACATTGTCCACTCAAGTGTGATTAAAACACGGCCTGTGAGAATTCGAATCATGTTTTATCCATTCTAATGCGATGGAATCACAATGTTCCTTACATCCATGACTGGGTGGTAAGAATTTTTTTCCGCTCAAATGATTTTAGAGAATCGTTCGCTAAAATCGACCAACTCACAAACATTTTCTACTACGAACTACGAGGCTCTAATTTTCCTATTGCACATGGGAATACGTAGACACGTGAATTTGAAATCTTGTCGAGCACAATAATAAAAAACCTAAAAATTTCCCTTTTCTTTATTTTGTAATTAACTCGCAATAAGTAGAAGATCATAAGTAAACATAATGCTAACATTCTTTCGCAAAACTAACTAAATGGGTTTCGTTGAGTACAACGAATGTGAGGGATGCTAATACATTCCTTTTGCATAACCGACTCTCGAACCCGCTTTTGATTGCGATGACCATATTGTTGTTCTTTCATGGGTTTTATTGATATTTTTCCTTTCCTTTTAGAATAAATAAAGTTCGGTGGTGACTCTGTTGTATTTCGAATGTTCCTTACGCTCGGGTAATTTTTGCACCACGATAACACTATATTGAAACTAATCGTTATTGAATATTTGGTTGAGATTTTTAGGTAGCTTGCAAGATTGAGGTTATTAACATTGGTGATAACAAATTCGAGTGAAAAGAAGGTTGTTCTTCTCTCCGGATTACCTTGTTAGTAATTGTGTGAAAGGTGTAACACCCTATTTCCCCATGGATAATATAAAAAATAAATCAACGATATTTCACATATTCATATTAGATGTCACACATTCTCAAAATCATCACCTATTATGTAACTCTTAAAAATTTAAAACAAACATTCAACACCTCTCATCGCATGTTCACCTTCACTTAAGGTATCATCGCAACGGAATTTATTCAATAAGCATGCTTCACCAATCATATAACTCTCATAAAATTACTTTATTAAAACGAAAACAATATAGTAAAAATCTCCGCAAATCAACTAAATTAACTTAAACATCGAAACATCGAGAGTATAACATCCAACTCTCTAATTAACACAATAGAAATAAAAATAGCATCGTTCACCCGCTCAGTATTACAAATCAGAGCAACTTAATCTAAAGACCCAAAACTAAAGGAAATATGAACATCTTCACACCATCCTCCCGCTCTAAGCAGCTATTTAGTTACCTGCTTATTTGTACTCCAAAGAGAAGCATAGACCACAACAACAACAACAAAGGGGTGAAAAATCACATCAGTAAAATATAATACTGGAGATGTGATTGTTATTTTTTATTCTTCTTATTGTTGAGATGTTATTGAACTAATGTTTTATTTTAACTAAAGCAATTTCTATTTTTGAGACTATAAAGAGATGTTATTAAATGTTTAAAATTCCGCTATGATATGTTAATTGATGAAAGATGCCTATGCTGAGAATGTGTGACACTCAATTGGTGAAAGTAAACTCTTATTATTCTATACAATGTGTTTTTCGGGATTTAAGGTGTTACAATACGTACATGTTCGCTTTTCAATGAGTATAATTTTCACCTTTGAAAATTGGCACTCTATTATACGCTCCCTTTGGATCGTCATCATCCGCCATATTCTCATAACCTTTGGAGTCGATTAGACTTAATCAAAAGACCAATTCTTGATGCCAATTATTGGGTGAGAATATGGAGTAGAAAAACAATCTAGAGGGGTGAATATACTAAATAAAGGCTTTTATAACATTCTAACCGATTTTCTAAAAATAGAATATCAGAGGTTTTTCAAAAATGGAGACGGAAGATTTGGAGCAAAAATATGAAAATTATACTTATATTAAAATTTGATCACATCAACACTTAATCACTTCACAAATACCAAACATGGTTTAATGATGAGTAACTGAACTATTGTATATTGCACGACATGTGTCTTATACAATATTTCAATAGAGATCGGATTCTAACAACACTAGTTCCACATAATTAAATCACCACTAAAGCTTGATAAGGTTCCAAATCTAACAAAGCATATCCTTACGTAATAAATATCTACTGATTGAATAAACGATAAACTACGCTAAGAATTGAAAACCTAAATATGCAATATCCTAAAGAAATTAAATGTGAGAGTTAGACAGAGAATACTGCGAGATTTATAGTGCTTCAGTCACTACAGAAAAAAAGGCCTCCTGCCACGCCCAGAAAACCGAGGCTATATGCAAAATAACCGTGGCGTAACGCTGAGGCCACGGTTTGGCCACGGAAATCCAACTGTGGAGTATACGGCCGTGGCCTAAAGTAAAGTCCACGGTTTTTTGGTATGGACCACGTCTTTTTTACAACCGTGGCTTTTTTAGGCCACAGTTTAGGTAGCTTGATTAAGGCCGCGGTTTGTATTTGCCATGACTGCACAACTGTGGCTATATGGTAAAGCCACGGTTTCAATTTAACGTTTACGATACAGTTTTGGTTCAAGATATAGCCACGGTTTAGTTATGACCACATATTTAAAACCGTAGTTATATGTTATGCATTCTAAACCATTTATCTTGCCACGGTTTATTTCTGTACAATTACATAAATGTCATTATATATATATATATATATATATATATATATATATATATATATATATATATATATATATATATATATATAATTTCAACAATAATACTAATTTTTTAGAATTAGTTCTAAGTACTCCAATAGTGAAACCAAACTTGTCCAAAGGGCTGATTTTCTTTTTCAAACCAACATATCAATCACTTACACCAATTTTGAAGAATTTAAAACTTGATTACTATAATTGTATGAATACAAATTATTTTAGTATCTACACATCAATGACAATAGCATCGTGATTGACTAAGTACATTATACATCTAATAAACCTAAACCAAAACTATGCATCTCTAACCATCTGATAGCTGACAAATCCTGAGAAAAGGGTTAGCTGCAAATCAAAGAAACCATAGAATTAGAATGTCTAAAAAAGGATCATTTAAGAACTTTAATGCTAGAGTACCATTGTTGATGTACTCATCAAGAAGATACTTATATTATCAGATACAATGTGAATTATGGCTTCAGCAACTATATTAACATCACACTGTAAATCATGGCAACTAATGTAGCATCTTACATTGTATAAATCATGGCAACTAGATTGTGAGTCCTAATCTCAGGCTCAATTCTCCGAGCAACAAAATCGTGGAGTCTCAAAATACTTTTCCTAATGCAAAACCGAATACAACCGAGTTGTGAAAAATCCATCTAATCAAATACAATAATACCAGAGTAGTTGGACACATCAAACTAGAAGTTCAAGAAAAGTCCTATACTGGAAAAATTATTTTAAATGTTTGCACTTCTGTGCATTTTTACCTCTGGCAAGACTCCGATTGTTTTACTAGATGGCAGACGGGGGAAATATCCATCTGACGATTTCACCTCTTCCAGCATTATATCGATTATCATCCTGGAAGATGAAAAATAATGAACAGTGTGAGACAAATATGATTGAAAAATGGAAGTCGTCAAAGTGCCACGCCGAAAGAAAATACAAACAACTAACCTTGTTGTATTTATCCCTGTGGTAATTTGGACTAATAAACAAAATAACATACTTAATATTATGAAAGGATAGACTAAATATAAAGGTCAACTTAAAACTATAAATTAAGGTTAACACAAGATAGTTAATACAAAAAATCAGAGAACAAATTGAAAGTAAAGTATAAAAGTATATCTAACTCATTGGCATGTGGACGAACTTGAACGAATTTATGTTAGCTTGAAAGAATAAGTAAGACATTCTAGAACAGATCTTACGGGTACTGATAATGGAAATTAGAAAATGAGAAAATTCAACACTAAGCTTTATCAAAAAGTAGCATAAGTGATCAAAGAAAGTAGTAAATAATAACACTCTTCTAATGATTATATCCTAGAGGCACTATAAACTCTAAAGTACAATAAACTTAGACAATGTATTATTAGTGAGAAATAATTTATAGTCTCTCTATCCACTTTAAAGTAATTAACATGCTTCAAATATATTTGAACTACCTTAACCAAGTAAAGTGTATACTAGACAAAGATTATTATTGAAAGAGAGTTAGATTTATAAATTGTCTCCAGAACAGAGCTGTTCCTCGATGCAGACATGCTCAGATTGTAAAATCTGTAGCAGTGAGTGGGAATGTTAATAAATCTATAAATACAGGATAAGGGTTGATCTTATAACTTAAGTATAACTATAACCAAACAAATAATAAAGGTGGAAAATAATCTTGCATACATACTTCATTGTGCTAAAAGTTGTTGAAGCTAAATAATAAAGGAGATAAGTGTTTTAAATCCTCATTCCTCGGAAGACCGCTTCTAAAAGGCGGTTCTGTCCCTATAAATAACATCGCATAGGTTCAATTTTCACTCGTAAGTTTTGCAACATCAACACTACAGAATGAAAGTATGTTTATTGTCCGACAAAAAAAAAATAGACGTAATAAACAAGAATGGGAATGCAAAGTGATGAGAAACTAACTTTTGTTAGAGAGTTGATTGAAGAGGATATTGGAGTGTGATTTGAACAAAATAAACTGAGATACTTGAATACCAAGGTTGATTGGACTGTAACCGCCAGGACGAATGGACGCGCCTCCTACTGCAAAGTTTGCACCATGTCTGTAATTCGATCCAACTGAGTTCAAGTAAGCACTTAGATATGGTAGCTTCAATTCTTCACCTGCAAAGATCCAACATTCTCTAACATTCTTACACAAGTGCTTAAATTAGTAAATAAGCTAATATATGCTAATCTGAATCTATGATGATAATGCTTCAACTTACTGATAAAATCAATGATGAGACGACCATCGGAAGCTCTTCCTGAGAGGCTTCCGAAAAAGCTTATGCCATTAGGAAGTTTTACACCTGTGAATACTGCATATCCAGCTCCAGTATCAGAATTTGAGTCACCAAAATTGTAAATTGCAGGGTACACACATTTCTTTGAATCATAGATATTATTCTGAGATGAAACTTGAATGAATGTAAATGCTACATACAGATTGAAACACCAAAGTAAAAGAAGGATACACCTTCATGTATTGGAAAAAAAAACCCAAGTCCAACACTACCCACAAAGGATTTATATAGAGTGGCACCCCAACCTTACAAGCCGGTTTTATAAAAATAAGTTAGCCCAAACTCTAATTCTATCGCTAATCAACTACCTGGTAAATTTCAAAGCCTATCTAATCAAAGTAGTTCTTGCAATACTCTAATCAACTACCTGGTAAATTTCAAAGCCTATCTAATCAAAGCAGTTCTTGCAATACTCTAATGAACTACCTGGTAAATTTCAAAGCCACAATCCTCACAGGTGTACACAGCAACCTGCATCAATGGTTTGACATCCGAGCATCGTGTGACTATACCAGCTAATCTTACAAGCTGGCCAATGTTTGAATCCTTCACCTCTCTAATTGTAAATGGTCGTCCTTTTGAAGATGCCTTAATATAAACCTCACTGCAAAAACAACCCACACATATATATCATTAAGTCACACATATAAAATCCAAAGCCAAAAATCAACCCTAATAAAATGTAACAAATTAGTACAAAATCATAGAATATTACAAAACCCTAGAATTTGAATATCCCGGAAAAACATGAAGTCTTACAAGAAGCGTTTGATTTCAGGAGGCATCTTCCGGTGCGGGTGCGGGTCAGAACCATCAGCACCTTCAGTTCCTTCATCAGATCTCTGAGTCATCAAAATATCATGATCATCATCCACAAACGTCTCAGTAGGCTCCGGCATGAGCTCGTCGATCGCATCAGCAAAAATCCCTATATATCTTCTCGTATTCTCAGTAACTCGCGTAAAAAAATCCTCATCTAGATCCTTATACTGAAAACAACAAACACATCACTTAAAATCACCAACTATAACTAAACCTTAGAAACTAACAATTACAATACAGTGAAAATGTCAATAAAACTAACGTTCATTAAGTCATCGAGATCAATTTCAACAGATCGAGCTTTGTGGTTCGCAACATCTTGCTGAAAAAACATAATGAACAAAAAAACATGAATTAGGGTTAACAGTCGGTTTAGTACAGATGAATCGAAATTAAGAATATACTAACTAACTAACCAGGATGTTGAGGTACTTGGCTTCGCCATTAGCATCTGCGAATTCGGAAAGAAACCTACTCGCTAGAACTGAATGATTGAAAAAGAGGATTTAGGTTCAACGATTTCAACGATTTCAAACCTCCATCTAACTAACTCACCAACGATTTCTCCGTCGCGAGCCGTTCACGATGAGAGAGCAAGCGGAGATGAGGAGCGAGTGATGTCGAGAATAGAATCGGGGATGAGATCAGAGGCTTCGAGATTGAGAGAACAGAGAGGGATCGATTGAGACGGAGGAATCGATATGCGAACGAATCACAACGGCGAGATTTGATCGGAGTGGTAGGTGGCCGCTGTTCATGTTGAAGAAGAAGAAGAGGGAACGTGAAGCCCGATAGTCACAGGTACTCTTACCCTAAATCCCTCTTATTTTTCATTTTCAATATTGTGAGGGTTGAAAGTGGTCAGGAAATGTGAAGAAATGTGAAGCTGCTAAGGTTTGGGTTTGGGTTTGTGAAATTGAGAGGGGTGCTCAGGAACCCTAAAAAATTAAGAAGAGGGATTTTGGATTTTACCATAAAACGTTTACATGTTTTTAATATAAAAAAATTAAAAAGAAAATAATTATGAGAGGGAAATTAAAAAAAAAGGGGGGAAATTTTGGAGGGATATATTTTTTTAGGTTTTGGCCACAGTTTGAACTGAAAATTATAGGCCTCGGTTTCTTAGTTGCGGCTTAAAATATCTACCGTTATATAACCGTGGCAATTGAAGTACAGGCCACAGTTTTACACTTTGGATTCAATATTCTATAACATACGTCTACGCTTTGATAACCATGGCCAAATCATATATGTGGCCACAGTTTCTGAGCTGTGGAAAATTTTAGCGTGGCCGTAGGCCAAATTTCTAGTAGTGAGTGTTCGTCCTCACTTTGCTTACTACACTCTTCAATGGTTTTCCATCGGAAACTGCTTTGTTCCTTTTTATTTTGACAAATGTTGCAAGAGTTCATACAATCACTAATCCACAATAATGTTGAGAAAAATAAATCTTTTATCTGGATCTTAACTGGTATATAGTGTAATGTCATACTCTTATGAGTAATCTTTACTCGATTCATGCTTCTTGAATCTTCTAGTATCACCAATTGGTTCCAAGCCTTCATGTGTAACAATCAACCCTTGATCCTACTGATTCATTGAACGATGAAGTGTTTGAAGATTTGAGAAGAACTCCACTTTGTCCATAGCCTTTTATAACACCCGAGTTTTAGTAAATTATTTTATCTAATTTATTTTGATTTATTTTAATTTTGATGCATTTTAATTGAATTATTTTGGATGGTAGAGGTGTGTGAACTTGAGTTGAGGGCGTAGGAAGTATTAACAAGCTAGTATATTTTAATTAGAATTATTTAATAATTTAAATAATGATATTCTATTTTAATTTATTCAATAAAAGAAGAAAAGAGAGAATAGTGGAAGTTGTAAATGAGTTGTAAATGCCTGGAATAAAAAATTAGAGTTCTGATTTGAACTCCATTGAAAGAGACGAAGTCTGCTTTCTGTAGCTCCATAGCGAGCGCCATGGATGTGGCGGGCGCCATGCTCATGATCCGTAACTCGTCATGAAGCCCAGGCTTAAGTTTTGGAGCTGCTCTTCACACATGTGACATTTTAGTGTGATAAGGTCCATGGCGTGTGCCATTACCATGACAGGTAACCTGCCATGAACCTGAACTCGCGTAATTGGTCTGTCTGTGTGTTTTGAGTTGTAGATTCTGATTTTTTGACTTTAGTAGACTCTTTCTACATTGTTAGGGTTGTGTTGGTGCTGAGTTAATATGATGAATTAGTAACTAAAAACATTTTAATTGAGTGATTGGTGAATGATGAGAGCTTTGACGTTGTGTCGAGTATGATTTGCGAATTGTAATGAATGTTAGGATGTTTGAGATGTTAATTATGATTGTTGTGTTGCCGCATGTATGAGATAATAATTTGATGGAAAAGAGTTATTATATGCTTGAGTTGCATTGTGTTTATGTTGCGTTGTACATATGTGAATTGTTGTTGTGTGGTAATCTAGAGAAGGGGTTACGTGAGTTGTCAGTGCAAATTGTTAAGATCACAGAGGGGTATTAAAGCATTGATTTATTTATGCATTGAGGTATATGAGCATGCATCATATTGAGTTATCAAGAGGCATGTTCACTATTTCAGAGAGGGGACTAGTGACTTGTCCCAAGCTCCGAGAGGGGGCTTAGAGCTCTGATAAGGGGCTTGTGGGTTTATAGAGGGGACCTAGTTCCTGAGAGAACCAAATATTAAGTTGGTACCACATGTATATGTATCGAGTTGCACATTCGAATTGCATTACCTAAATGAGTTGTATGCATGATATTGATTTGAATGTGATTATCGAGATGTGGGTGACAATAAGTTATGAGATGTTGTGATGCAATTTTTTTTTGTAGAATATGTATGTATTTGTATTCTAGCTTGCAATATACACCATACACTATCAGAACGACATCAAATACTAGACAAAACACAAAAAAACGATAAACAAAGTAGTCACCAGCGTCATCTTACAAGAATGAATGATATTACATATGAAATGAAATTGGACATGCCAAATTATTATAATTGTACTACCAAATAAAATACAAATAATGTATAACTCCTTATTTAGTAAATATATCCAAAAAGCTATATAGATAAGTACTATTTAACTGATCTGGATCTTGTCTTTCTTTCTTATTTTTTTTAAGCTCTTTATTTCTCTCTTAATTTCATTATTCCTTTATTATAAATTAATTTTATAATAAATGAAAATATTAAAATTGAAATAGAGATAAAAAGTTAAGAGAAAAAGAATATGAGAAGAGTTACGTAGGAGGGCTATATGCTCCATATCCACTCGGTCCAGTTGGGTAACCAATCCCATAATAATCATTTTGAAACAGTTTTCGCCCTACATCATATAAACCATATGAAATTTAAATAAAAATCATTCTGTCAATTAAGAAAAAAAATAAAGAAAAAAAAAGAAGATAAAAAGTTAACAGAAACATACCATGTTTGAAATTGGATTGGGCATCAGTAACCATCATAGATGACATTAGTATTAAAAGTATTGCTAAAAGAGCAACAAATGACTTCAATCTGTAAGAAGGTTCCATATTTCTTTTAATATATAAATTGCAAGTTTAGGATGGGAAGCACACTTATCATCTCTTGAAGCATATGTATTTATAGGGAAACATGGATATTTTGAAGCATGATAATCTTGTTGCTGACTAATTCTTCCTCATATATATTATAAATTGTTGGTGGTGGTTAATATTTTTTTTTTTACTAATTGCGTTAATTTAATAATAAAAATATAGTATTAATGATTTATTGATATTATAAAACGACTTATAATTTTATACAAAACTTTTTTTCAAAGTGATATATAATAAAATTGATATATGTTTTGTCCCTTAATTTTATCTGTATTCACATAATTAATCTCTCTATTTTAAATTTCAATTTTAATCTTATGTCACTTTTTTTATATACCATAATCTATCATGTTTCATAAAAAATTGTTATTTATAACAACAGAAACAATGTTTATTTTAAGTGTTAAAAGCATGAAAAAAAATTTAAAACTATTTAAATTTAAAATAGAAAGACTAATTTTATAAATATAGATGAATTAAACTATAATTAAACTTAGGGTCTTGCTAACCAGTGCTCTCAGGCAATGGTTAAGCATTCATGAAAAAGAAAATATTTTATAGAAATTTTAATATTTCAATTTTCAAAACATTAAATACGCAGATTACCGAGATAAATTTTCTTAATCATTGAGGGCACGGGTTAACCTTTCTCTTAAACTTAATAAAAAAAATTGTAAATAACAAAACAAGCAGATATACGTCCCTTTTAAACTCCTGACAGATTCACCCACTGAAAAACATGGTAGAAGGAGTCAAGTCAAACAAATATACTTTTATAATTAAACAAATTCAACCTAATTAAACATACTCCACATTATAGTCAATAGCAAAAATATCACAATTATAAATTTAAAAGATCAAATAAATCTTTAATTAAATAAATATTCTAACATAAAATAAATTCAATAGAATTAAACAAATTTTAAAATAAAATAAATTTCAAAATAAATTCATTAGTAAAAACTAAATAAATCAAGTTGAAAATTCAATTCATTTCATATGAATAATGAGTTAAATGGATCAGGTCAGAGACTCTAGTCCATTTTGCCACACCCATTATAGTTAATATATAGTTGTTAAATAAATTTAAATTTAAATTTATAAATAAAAATATAGTAATAAAAAATAGGTTAAATTACAGTTTTGGTCCTCCTATTTTGTCTAATTCACGAATTTAGTCCCTTTATTTGAAATTCAAACAGTTTGGTCCTCCAATTTTATATTTAAACAGCTTTAGTTCCCCTCTCCTATTTTTTCAAAAAAAATCGATGAGATTTTTTATTTTTTAACTCATATTTTTATCTATGAAGTTCAATAATAAGTTTTTATACGATGATTTCTCATGTTTTACAAATAATTTGTCATTTAAAAAGTGAAAATATCGTTAATTTTAAGTGAAAAAGTATGAAAGGGGACTAAAATTGTTTAAATTTAAAATAGAGGACCAAAACTGTTTAAATTAAAAATAGGGAGACCAATTTCGTGAATCCGAAAAAATAGGGGTCCAAAACTGTAATTAAACCTAAAAAATAATAAATAATGAATTTGTACTATTCATTAAAGACAAAAAATTTATAAAAATAGCAAGTGAGATGTGTTTATAAGAAGTAACAAATAACTAATAATGATAAAAGTAATTAAACAATTAATTGAATATTTTTTCTATCTTAAACTAATTAAAAGTTAAATATTCTCTCTATTTTTATTTATAAAAAAATTATTTTTTAATTCATTGAAAAAGTAATAAATTTAATCAACATATAGTCCAGATACATTAGTTATGTAATGTATTTAAAAAAATCAATTTTTTTATAAATAAAATGAGAGAAAATATTATTTTCTTAGATTTTTATCATAGTAAATAATTTAATTTTAATATTTATTAAATATATTATATATATTTAGTTTAAATATATTTAATATTCAATAAACCTATGATATAAGAAATTACGATGTTCTGGAAATACCAAAATTACCCCTCTGTCCCCATGATTTGCCACCTGGATGACTTCTCCTTTCATCATCTTTCGTTTTTTTTATTTGTTTCTTCTTTCTTTAGTTGCCTTTTTCAAAAAGTCTCCAATGCATTACTTCCGATGCACATTGCACATATACAATATAATAAAACATTTTAAATCTTTTCTTGAGAACACAAATATTTTCTTTTCCTTGTATCTTTTATTTATCATATCAAAATAACATATATAAAAATAATTTCAAAAATAACTAAAAAGATAAAATATTAAATATCATTAACTTAAATAGATTTTATGTTATACCAACAAATGAGAGAAAATCTTTATCTTCAAATTTATCCCCATAATTAAAACAATTATTCTAATAAATTTATTATTTTTATTAAATGAGTAGATAAAATGATCTAATTTTTTCTTGGATAAAAAGCAATACGCTGGGATGAATTATGATAGTGATGGAAGTTGGATACCAACTTGTATTATAAATATACATAGAAATTAATTGTTAATGTTTGTATAATTGATGTATATATATAAAAGCTGTAAAAAATGCACACTTCACATATATTTAAACGTGTTTATAAAAATATATGTTATTTTAATTAATTTTTTAAGTTTCTTTTATAAAATGATCTTATTGATCTAAATGTTTTTACGGGTACCAATTTTTCTATACATTCAATTAATATTTTTTCACGGGTAACACACATTTTTCTATTCATTCAATTATTATTTTTTCACGGGTACCAGACATTTTTCTATACATTCAATTATTATTTTTTTATGGGTACCAGACATTTTTCTATACATTCAATTATTATTTTTTACGGGTACCAGACATTTTTTTATTAAAAATATACATCTAAAATAAGTGCGCGTCTTTTACCAAAATTTGTGGGAATGCACGAGTTTGTTACTAATTTTAAGAAAAAGCAAAGCAAAGATATGATTAGTTTAGTTTGTCAAGCCACATGTGTTTTATTTGTCAATGTAAGATGATGTCAGTTTAAATAAAAGTAAACGGGGATGATGTCTTTTGAATTGAAAATCATAATAAAATAAAACAAATTCCCAACTTGTTTGTGTTTATAGAAAATTGGCATGACTTACTCAACGAATAAAGATAACAAGCAAGTATGACCGGCGTTGTTCAACATGATATTTAATTATGATCAACTAGAACGTGGCTCAAGTTTGATAGAACATTCAAAATTTCTTAGGAATGTGTTTGACTGAATTCATTAGAAAAAGTTAAAATTTTAAATTCAAATAATTCATCAAAATTAAATTAATTTAATATTTTTTATTTAGATAGAATATTAAATTTTCATAGATAAATTTTTGTGGCCGTTTATATAAATTTTAAAATTTAAAAAAAAAAAAAATTTAAAAATAGTGATTAATTTACAATTTTCAAACATTTAAAGGACCAATTTGTAAAATTTAAAAATTATTTAGGAACAATTTCTAATATTTTTTAAAATTTTGGAGATTATGAAGATCAACTTGCAAAATTTAAAATAATAATAAGTCATTTGACATTCACATTTTATGAAGTTTGAGAAGAATTTCATACCTTACTTTAGCATCGAAGCACTTTGCAGGTACACCCTCCCAAATCACAAAAGACCACAATTGTAGATCTTAACGATCCTTTATGATCAGGTACGATCAAAAACATACTACAACAAAACAAATTTCCAACTTGTTTGTGTTTATAGAGAATTCAACAAAGTTGGAATTTGTTACACTTGCGCATATGACGGGCGTTGTTCAACATAATATTTAATTATGATCAACAAGAATGCTTAAGCTTGATACAATATTAAAAACTAAAAATAAAAATTAAGAGTGTGGATGGATGGATTTATTAATAATTTTAAAAAATTCAATTGAAATTAATTTATACAGATACAGTATTAAATTATTCATCGTTAAATTTTTGTTATTTTTATAAATTTTTTAATCAAATTTAAATTTGAAAAATAAGGACCACTTATAATTTTTTAAAATTAAAAATTATTAAGGATCAATTTACAATTTTTATTTTAAATTTGGGGTCACTATTAAAATTTTGAAAAATATGGGAACCAACTTACAAATTTTGAAATAATAATAATCTATTTGACATTCACATTCAATTTCTTTTAAAATTTTAGAAAATACGGAGACCAACTTGCAAATTTTGGAATAATCATAACTCATTTGACATCCACATGCAAATTTGGGGTCACTTAAATTTCTTTGGTTTTAGGTTTTATTTCAAAACTATTAAATTTAACTTGAACAAAATGATTCATAGATTTTTATCATTTTATGTAAAAATCGAAGATTAAACCGTTTCTTTGGTGGAGGGATATTATGTCCTTTGGCGAGCAGCAAGTGGAGGAAGCATGTTGGTTCAATAGAGGCATTTCTTGTAGCATCGGGTCGTGTAATAGTATTCTGTTTTGGATGCACAAATGGTCTGGGTCAGATCTGCTTCATCTTAAGTCTCCTTCATTATCGCACATCTCTGAATCAAGTTCAAATCGACTTGTTTATTTATTTTTAAATGCATAAATCAATAGTAATATTTGAACTTGAGCATGATTCTTTTAGTCAATTGCACGAGTCAGTGGAATAAGAACCATGTAAGATATTGATTCAAGTTAGGTGGAAAGAAAAATCTCAAAGTATTTTGAAAATTATGAAAATTTCAGATTTTATGGGTTTGATTTGAATCAAGCTCATATCCTGACTTGAATCAAATTGAACAGCGGAAAAATAAAGTTTTTCAAACACCTTGAGTTGAATCAGAATTTACACTTGAATTGAATCAGGAAATTCTAGGTCACCTCTGCTTGATTTGATCGAATCAGACAATTTTTTCCAAAATTTCTTTGGTTCTGTTTGAATGAATTTGAAATAAAACTATACTTGATTTGAATCACGGGTTCTCTGATTCATATTAGAACCCTTGATTCGAATCAGATGAGAAATAGGTCAAAATTCATTTTCTTTCTTATTCCACTTCACTTGCTCATTTAACTCAAATCAATAAATGTTCTTGATTCAAATCTAACTAGCTTTTTCCATCCATTTTTGTGCTTAATCTCAAGAACATATATAATCATTTTGTCATCATTTTTCGTTATGAATTTCATAATCAATATTGTGATTTTATGTGAAATCCACTTTCTCTCACTTTTGAAAAAGTTCAAAACCCTTGCAACGCATTTTTTTCATCTTCAACCTCTAGTTTGATTTTAGATCTTGATAATGAGAGATTTGTAATTGATTGAGGGAGTCATTTGTCATACCCCAAATTTGGTCTTGGAGTCCCATAAGCATTCATAAGTCAAAAGTCAACATAAAATCAACATTTTTATGTGTTAGGAAATTTGACTAAAGTTTCAGGCATCATGGTTCATTGTTACAATAATAATTTAAATTATCATCACATTATTCCATTTGAAATTTTAATGATCATTATCATACATTATAATAAAAGTCACAGAAATGTCAACATTGCACATGTTGAGAAATTTGACTAAATTTGCATGTTTCATTATTCATTTTGGAGAAATAAATTCATAATCATTTAATTCATTGTCACTTTATTGCATTTGGATTTCATTTTTTTTTCATGTATCATAAATCAAAAGTCAAGATTTTGGCACTAAAATACAAAAAAGATCACACTTATTTTGCCAAACCATTCATGCATCTTACACACCTTCAAGCTTGCACCAAATTCACATTATATCAACAATTTGGAGTGCATTATACCAGATATTTTGCGTGAAATCCAAGTCAAGTTCAAATTTCCCATAAATTCCATTAAATTAAAATAAAACGCACTCACACCTTTTTTCATATTTGCATTACTCCAAGTTTAACCCTTAACCTAATTCTAACTATATAACAATACCTTTTCACATCAGAAAATCATGCCCAACTCACCCTCACCATTGTCAAAATTGTACCAATTTGAATCCTCAAAATTCAAGTTTCTTCACTTTGAAGAAACTTTGAATGTTTACTAATTAATTTGAGTTTTTGACCAATTGTGTTTCCACTTTCATAGCCTTTAATTTACAGAACCATTACCTACACAAATCACTAACCAAAATAGTTCAAATGATGACCAAAGATTTTGTTCGATTTTGAACTTGTTTTTTAAAGTTTCTCGGATCTTGAATTTGAGCATATATTTGAGTAGAGAATGTTTATAGTATTCCAAATCTACAAAAATTTCAGAACTGTAAGCTTGTTTCAACCTTCGTTGGAGCTTGATCGAAGAGCCACCGCGTTCACCATTATTTCCGACGAGTTCCTGAGTTTTTTGTTCAAGTAAGCCTAATCCTAGTTTTTTCTTGTATTTTATGTGTGTTATGCATGCTTAAGGAATTAATTTCAATCATTAGTTGCATGAAAACATGTTTAATTTAAATTTCCAGAAAAATTCTCAAGAACACTCATGAACTCAAGAACTCAAACATTTTGTGCAAACTTACCATTTAAACTTCCTTTTTGCGCATATCACAAATATGTTATTAGTTTTAAATTTTGATGCTTGTGTTGGTTGGATTGAATCCATTTTTGCACAATTAGACATCCACTTTTTGCTTTGATTCTCATGAATTGTGGATTGTTTACTAATTTTGATTGCATATTTAGATTTTTGGTGAAATTCTGGTTCCAATGGTATATTAGTTTGTCAAAATCCGTTGCGTTTTGAGCATTTTGTAAAAATTTGGAAGCTTACTCTCTTCCTCCCATGGGAGCGTGAACAATAGCAGCGTTCTATTGGGGAAGATGAATAGTGTCATACCCTAATGTTTGATCCTAAGATTCCTCAATCATCTTGCATTCATGTAACACATCAAGATCACCATTTTGAGAGTGACCCTCAGTTTTGTATTAACCTTGCCTTTGAGGGATCACCAAGCATCCATGTTTGTTTATCTTTTGGATACATATTTATTATACTAACCAAAATATAAAAAGATGTTTTGTTTCTCTTCATACTTTCTACATTGTATGTATTGAACCAAGGGCATCCATCTCCTCTCCTAAATTAGGGTTTTGAGGATCAACTCTTAAGTAATTGGTCATCCATGGAAGATTAATGGCTTAAAACTTCAAAGGAACATTCTCATCATTAAAGTATCATTTCTTGAGCATCTCTTCGCTTCATTTGTTTAATTTCATCTCAAGGTCATGTGGCTTGATTCATCAAGAAACTCCTTAGGTTCATGTGTTTATTTCCATTTCTTCTCTAGCAAGTTTCAACAAGATATGAGCCTAATCATCAAGTGTGCTTCAAGATAATATCATTTTATGGTCCTATGTATTTCATCATGCCTTAGTTTGCAAAAAAAAGATCAAAAGATTCAAAGTTTATTCAAGGTGTTTGACCTAATTTCGCAAGCTCTTGATCATGTGATCAAAAGGGCATAACTCTCTCAATTTTCAACATTTTTAGTGCTCCTTGACACCATCAATAACTTATCTTCATAAGTCAAAAATTAATTTTCTAAAGAAATCCATCAAAGGTGTGAAGACATCGTAGGTCCCTCTTGAAAGATCAAGGAATCTTGTGTCAACTTCAAAAGATCATAACTTGTTCAATTTTCATCATTTTGAGCCACTCTCTTTGCACCATAATCTTGAATTAGTCTACTTCAAATCATCATCAATGTTCAAGAGCTAGTTTTGGATGGAAGACCGTGAAAGTTTGCAAAATATTATATGTCATCTATGGAGTTTTCAAAGAATTTCATCAACTTCCAAAGACCATAACTTGTTTATTTTTCAATATTTTTGAGTGCCTCTTTTTGCTATGAAATCTTATTGATGTGCTCTTCATCTTCAAGGATCAAGAGCTAATTCATTGAGGAAGACCTTGGAATTATGCAAGGCATTATAGGTCACTTTCTTCGCTTAACTTAGAAGTTTTTCTAAGTACAAATGGCGCTTATTTTTTCTCAACTTTGAAGAGACATAACTTTCAGCTCAAGCATCCAAATAAATACTTTATTTGCAAATTGTAAAGTTTGAGGGAAAATCTTTCAAATGGAAAAGGAATCATGCCATAAAGCCTCATACATTGTGAGTTGAGCATTGATGAACTAGGGACCTTGAAACTGAAAGTTCCACCATGATCAGTTTGTAATTTCATTTGAAATTTGTTTAATTGGACGAATTAAGGTTCAAATTTGATCTAAACTTGATTAGAAACCTTCCAGAAGATGATTAGTGCCTTGAAACACATGGTTTGGCTGAGTTTTGATGCAAATAAAGTCACACTTTTCTCACTTTGCAACTTCACACGAATTGATCAAACTCTCAATCATTTAGCATGTATAAGGATCCCTTGAGCTTAGTTATAAATAGAGAATCATTCTCCTCTAATTCCCCCAGCTTTTGATAACCAAAACACCTCTGCTTAGATCTCATTCAAACTCTTAAGCTTGAAACTCGTTTTTTTATTTCCACACCTCAATCTCTTAAATTCTCCATTCAATTAGCTTCCTTGACCTTCACTGAAGCTAACCAGATCATTTGCAAGCCAAATTGTACCTCCATTGAAGCCTAACAAGTCAAGTTTTAGGGCAGATTTTCTCTACTTCATTCAGATAGAAATCATCATCAATTCAACTCAAATTTGTGGCTAAGATGAAGCTCTTGACTCACTGATACCCATTGCATTGAAAATTCTAGTAACTCACACATGATGTCGTACTGGATGTTATGACATCCACAATCACACATAATAATACTTTAAAACAGAAAAGCATAAAAACAGTAAAGAACATAGCAAATTGTTCACCGAGTTCGGTATACAACAATACCTACTCTGGAGGCTACCAAGCCAGGGAGGGAATCCAATATAAGCAGTATTAATTCAGAGCTAAACCCCCCCGTTTACAACTCCTCACTTAAGACCTACCCAATGCAATTCCAATCTAATCCTAGACATGAGTACCTCCACTCACTCCCCCTCAATCACAACAGTGATTACAAACAGACATTAATCAAATTAGAGAGAAGACACACTTCAAAAAACTCACCTTGATCTGCTTAAAAGCTCCAATCAAGAGACACACACTCGTACTTAAAAGCTTAGAGTGACAAAGTACAAAAATAACCTATTCCAATACAATCATCAAAAGACATTTGCTTGGAGTACAAGAGACTAAACACACAAACACAAAACTACGGTTCTTCACAATTAACAAATCTCTCTACGTTCCAAATTAGGATTGCAGTGTTCTTATATGCAGCTCTTGGGCCTCGAGCTTTCCAGGAAACAAAATAGGGTTAACCAAGTTAACCTAATTCACACGTCATCAGGCTGTTAGTGAATGTGCTGTTAACGAAATCTTCTAGGAGAAATATTCAACACACAATAAAATGTTTCCTAAATAGTAGATTGAGAGAAATCAAGAAACATAATAGTAAAACATAACAGCTCCTGCTGTCTGTCATACCCCAAATTTGTCCCACCTTTTTACTTTCATCTGGCTTAGGCTTTTCACTCATGTGCATTTCATCTATTAGGATATCTAACACTCATACATTCATCAATAAATTTGGCATTTTGGATCAAGGTGAATTACAACTGGTATTACCAAACAAGCCTGATTCATTAGTCTCTTCTTTTGAGCATGGATTTTGAAATTGGGGTATTGGGGACTTCATTCTCATCAAGATATCAATCAAGGCTTTCTCTTAATTTCATGGTTAGCACAAGTTAAGGTTATCAAGTTGATTTCATTTGGATACCGAGTGCAAGAGATATGGAATTGAACGTTGGAGCACTAGGATTCTGGTTCAAGTATAAAGGAAGTAAAGACATATTTGAGAAAGAAAAGAGACTTCATTGAAATATTCAAGGGATCACACTTCAACTCCATTTCAATCAATAGTTGTATCTTAAAACCATTCAAATACCCTGGCCCACTACAAATCCATACACATACAAAATTCCAATTACATTGAAGCCATGTCCATTGCTAAAAAATCAAACTACAAAAACAATCTCACAAAAAAACCTTTATTTACCTTACAGATCATACCTATACCCTACTATTTTTTGGAACCTTACAACAAAAATCAAACAGAAAATTACAACAATTAAAATACAGTTGATCCTTTGATATTTTTACACAATTGACCCCCCTAAGGCCTATTATCCTTCAAATCTTCAAGGACTTCTTCATCCAGCTTCATGTTGTTTCCATGGTGCACCATGTATTGCTTCCATCCTGCATAATAAGACCTACTGCCTGCACATAACCAATAAAATAAAACATATAGCAGGCACACATCTCCATTCAACCAGAAAAGACCAGGCATCAATGCAACATAATCATGCTTCCAAGTTCAAATGGAATTCACAAACAATGAGCTAAGTTTCATGCTAACCTAACAGTTCACTATCTCCACATTCACTATGACAGTCCCAATTCAAAACCACGTGTACAGTTCATACGAAATGCAATTCACAAAAAGAACAAACAGGAAAAGGGATCAAAAGGAAGAGCAGCCTTGCAGCAAAATTCACTTCTAACAGTTCAGTCTCACAGCTAACAGATAGAATTGTCACCACTACTTCTAACCGACACTCAGTTACAAAACAGAAATTGAAACTCACCTGCCACACGTTCATATAACAGCCCTTTAACTAAGTTAATTAACCATCACACAGTACAAGCCTGCATACAACATCCAATTCACATCACATACACATTTCACATACACTCAATAAAAACAAGAACACAATCCATACAATTCGGCAAGCCAAACTCCTTGTATTCATGCTTCAGTTTCCAAATTGCAATAATAAGACAGTCTCTACAAGCAATGGATGAGTTCACATCACATAATAATTCACAAGGCCAGTTCCATGTCAGAATAAATTCAATTACCTTTCGCCGTACCTGCAACACATCATTCAGCTCGGTTCGTCCCATTGATCTCATCCAATCTGTCACAGTTTGCCATACAAGAAAATCTACCATGGAAATGAACCAGCCCCTGCTTCGGCAATTCACCAACAGACTAAAAAATGCAGCATCTTAATCAGTCCCTAAACTAAACCATACTTACCTCAAGATACCAAAAACCACATCCATAACATCCACCCAAACATTTGAAAACCTGCATAAAATAGAAACCAAGTTAGTTTAGTCCCCTACAATCCGTACACTTACATTCCATAACACATTCAAAGGTAATGGTTACCATACAGTCAAGTAAGCCACAGAAAAAGCATACATTCAAACCATCTCATTACTAATGGAACCAGCCACACATTCAGAATTAAATAACACTCATCCAAGATCATAAACCAGCCCTGCACTCATTAACAAAAAACAGTTGGCAATAAAAGGTCCTGGTGATACAGAATCGGTTCAGAGAAAAAAACAACAGTCAATTAACCAAACTCACATCAATTTCTAACACAGCCATACCATTTCTAACAATTATCCTGCACAAACACATCAATTCAAGCAATGCAATTTAGACTAACAGAGTTTTGACTGTTAATAGTTTTAAGTCTGACCCTAAACACTAGTCAACACTAACTGATTTTGATAATTCTCCCTTAACTAACTTCCAGCTCAGCCAACCGAATAACAGAATGCAACCGAAACAGAATCTCATCCCTCTAATCTCATAACAGAAAATTTGATCCAAAGGCTCTAATCTTCTCTTCTAACTAACCTTCCCTCTCATTTTCCAATTTCAAAAATGACATCTAACCTAAACTTCATCCCAATCTCTAACCATCACCAACAGAAAAACAGAATTAAAACTAACTAACTGATCCAATCTCAGCCCTCCAATCCATAACAGAAAACTCTCATCCTAGGGCTACTAATCACTCTCCTCTAACTAATTCAGTTTCTTCCATTCCTAGTCAGCATCTCCCAACCTCAATCCTCACCTATCTAACTGAAACCGAACCTATCTCCAAGCCAAAAACTCACCCGAGCCTACACTCTATATAACCACCCTTCCCTCCATAATTCAAACTCCTGAACCATTCATCATCATCTTCATCATTCTTCACTCTCCATTTCAACACACACTCATTCTCCACCAACACACACATCACCTTCAACCACCCTCACTCTCTTCTCTCTTCACCGAGCCATTTTCTTCACATTCTCCTCCATCATCATCTTCATCACAAATTCATCACACTCTCTCTCATCTCCCTAACCCTCACAAGAGATCCTTCGACATACCTCTTGAAGCCTCACATTGAAGCTTCATTGAGGTAGAGCTAAACCTCAACCTTCTGCAATCTTCGTCTCACTCACATATCCACAACAATCTCTCGCACTCTCTGATTATCCCTCACCTCACAACACCATTCAGAAATCACAGAGAAAGAAAATAGAAGAAGAAGAAGAGGAAGTGGATGAATCGGAATAACAAAGAGCGGAGTTTACCTGAAGAATTTCGTCGTTCTTCTGTGTTTATTTCGCGTATTTCGTCAGCTTCGAAATATTATTTCAGCTATCGGTATCGTAACACGTTTCCAGGTAAGCATTCCGATTCCTCAATCTTCTCCGCATTTTCTTGTTACCGATGTGAAGCTTGAAACCTCATGGTTCCTTCCCCCATGGTCTCTCTTTGTGATTCATAGTCGTTGGTGTTTAATTTCATTTTTGATTAGATCTAGGGTTTTCTGTTTAGCCTGATTAAGGGAGTTTGAGTTCGAATCGGAGAAAGAGGGGTAGAGATTTGAGAAGAGGAGTTTGAGAGCTTTTGAGTGGTAGTGACAGATGTTGAAGCTGGGTGGTGCCGCCGCCGGAAGCGGTTTCCGTTGAGGTAGGACGGCGGCCGGAGTTGGTTTACGTGATAGAGTCTGAGAGGTGAACGAAATAAGGTGAATGGTCACAAATGTTTAACCCTTGCTCTCTTTTATTTCAATTTCAATTGGTAGCAATTAAAATGGTAGTAATTAATTAATTAATTTGAATCTGATAATAGTAATTGATTAATATGGAAGTTTAGGTCAATCTGTATACTAATTGATATTAATTGTGCATAAAGTCTGAGTTTGAATTGGATTAATGTGAGATTAACGGACCTTGATAAATAATCAGAATAAATTAGATCCAACACCTTGGGCCACGAATTCCTTAATACACCCCCTTGGCCCATGTTAATTCTTTTTGGCTGGTCACTATTTCAAATCGCCTTTGGGCCTTCCATAGATATAACTGCTAACAGCACCACTATTCCGATTTCACACCCCCCTGACTTACACCATTTCATATTAGAATTTAGATTTCTAACTTGGTTTTCTCTTATTATTTTTCTTGATAATAAAAACACAATAAAAAATTGCTAATCTTCTTTTAGGCTTTAATACTCATTTTTGACATAGAAATATACGCTTTAAAAAGTATTAGTTTAGGCTAATTGTTTCAATCCTTTTTGCTTGACTCGTAATCCAATTCTTCTCATAAAAACCAATATAAAAATAGTAGTTTTTCTAGGTTTTTTTTTTTGCACTTAATTTTGATTCGTTTCTTATATGCTTTTGTGCTAATTTTGTATGTTTGTGTTTACATTGATTTTGGCCATATCTTGGCCTATTTTGATATCATTTGTATGCTCCATTTAGAATTGCCATGTTAACATTAGACTTAGACTAGAATAACAACTATTAGGTTAGAATTCTTAGGCTAGTCTCCCCCATTTTCATTCTTTTTCTTTTACAACACTAAAACATCTAATAAATATCCAAAATAAAATCCCCATAAAAAATACAAAGAAAATACTTAAAACACTAATAATCAAAGTGAAAATTCTTAAAAAGGGAATGGAAGCTTGAACGTCCCTTGCTTTAGGGAACGTTCGAGTGCTTGGATCTCCCTTGCTTTAGGGAACGTTCGAGTGCTTGGATCTCCCTTGCTTTAGGGAACCATTCGAGCGTAAGTTCCCACTTCTAAAAAACACAAACCATAGAGTAACTCGAGTTTCCCTTGCTTTAGGGATTTCCTCGAAACACTCAATCTCTCTCTCTCTCTTCTCTCCTTTCTTAAGGGCATTGTTATCTCCGCTCCATTGCATCCTAGGCTGTCCCCTTATGCAAGAGCGCGAGCGTTAACTCCGCCCAACTAAAAAACACAAAAACAAACAGAAAATCGTGAGCCGAACTACGGCGCTCTGATTCCTGAAAAGGATACGTAGGCATCAAGTCGCGGGGCTTGAACGAGCACATTTGTAAATATTTCCTTCTTTTCCCCGTATTTCTTTTTGCATGCATTCGCATTTAGACATAGACATAGTACACACCCTTTAGATAGAAACAAACATAGGTGGATACCATCGAGTACGATGGGCGCGAGGGGTGCTAATACCTTCCCCTTGCGTAACCGACTCCCGTACCTTGATTCTCTGGTCGCAAGATCCTGTTCCTTCCTTTCCTAGGTTTTCTGATATTCCTTTCCCTTATGGGATAAATATATTGGTGGCGACTCTGTTCATTTTTCGCGAGTGTGCGACAGCTGGCGACTCTGCTGGGGACTACCTAAGCAAGTCGATCCTAGCCTTTGTTTGTTTTATTTTATTGGGTGTTTATTTGTTTTATGTCTATATCTTGTATATATGTTTGCATGTTTATTTTCTGCTTGCATATCATGCTTATTTCTGTTTGCACATCATGCATATGGATTATATTTTGTGTTCCCTGGGGTCTTCTGTTCTGTTTTGCAGGTGGGGGGTTTTTGTGTGGTAAAAGGCCCACTACCCAAGCCAGTGACACATAGGATTAGCGTGGATGCTCATGTTGACTCCCGTGGCCCTTGCTACGATCGAGTTCAACATGGGGTACCACAACTGGGCGAGGTTCTTTCATGGAACACTGTGTCTGGCTCGCTTGCTGCCTCAAACACTTTGTACCCCGTGGGAACTGTAGACCCTAGTGACCATTAGGGACCACTTGTCCGTGTCTAGACTTCATACCCGTGAGATTGGAGTGGGACAGGAAACCTTGGCTCCTACATACCATTGCTTCTTCATATTTGAGGTCGGACCTTTATTTGGTCCGTTCTCGTGGTGTTTGACATTCTGGTATTCAAAAGGCGTCGAACCTTTGATCCTGTGACATTTGGCCTGTACAGAGGTTTCATATCAGTCATTCAGAGGATTGTACAGTGGTTACTAAGATTATATGGACCTTGAACCCATGCTTTTGCATTGCATAACATCATCGCTTTATCCACTTCATTTATGAGGGATCCTAAAGTCTATTTCCAAAAAAATAAATGAAAAGAAAAAGGAAATAGAAAAGAAAAGCAAAAAAGAAAAGAAAAGATATTATATACAAAAAAGGCTTGGATTCCAAAAGAAAAAAGAAAAAGGAAAGTGCGAAAAGACTTTAGGATCTCCATAAATGAAACATGCATTCATACTATCATGCATTTCATGGCTCTTTCAAAGACTTATGGGACCCTTTCTATTCAGATTTCAAGATCATCAACAGATTTGACTTCTCACCGCCACGAACTCCAAGATCAACTATGGAACAACTCCGTGAGGAAATGGATGAGATGAGGGAACAAATGGGTCATCTTATGTTGGAAATGCAAGAATTGATCCATAATCAGGGTGCACTAAAAGAGGAAAACAGTCAGTTGAAGACTCAAGTGAGCCTGGTCATGGAAGTTCTGAAAACGGTACTAAGGAAGGAAGATGATGTTGTCCCTGCTGCTGCAACAGAAGTTGTTGACTCCTCCTCCCCAATAGGATCTCCTCCAATTCATGGGATGTTTTATGGAGTCCATCCACCACTTCAAGTGCCGTTACCTCCACGTCAATCTGTTCATGTCCCTAGGATGAATCAAGGAGGCCGAATGTGGGGGCAAAAACCTAAGATGCCTCAAAGGGTTCTTGATCCGATCCCGATGCCTTATGCTCAGTTACTTCCCCGCTTGCTGGAACTTCGGTTGGTTGAGCTACGCGATTTGTCCATGCCTGAAAAGCTTCCCCCCAGTTTTGATGCCAATGCTCGATGCGAGTTCCATTCTGGGGCACCTGGCCACGATATTGAGAATTGTAGGGCGTTGAAGCAGCAAATTCAAGATCTCATTGACTCCTGTGGACCTCCGATTTTTTTTTAATACCGGGCCATACCTCTGATCTGTAGAGATACGTGAACTGACTCTTTTTTGTCGCTTAATGCTTTCGCATTTTTTGAAAATTCACAGAGTCGCCACCGACCTTTTATTTTATCCAATTAAGGAAAGGTTTATAAAAGAAACAGAAAAAAGACCTTTAAGAAATTCTGGGTAAGGGGGTAGGTTATACAAAGGGAAGGTGTTAGCACCCTTTGTATCCATGGTTATCCATGGGCTCTTAAGTTTTCTTAGCTCACTTGTTTTTCGATCACTTTTCAATTGCTCTGAAATTGCTCATATGTGGTTTCAAATACTTTTGTAAATTGAATTTTGTAATGATCCGTGTGTGGATGTATACAAAATGCTTGTTTATCTTTCGAAAGATGTTTTGAAAAGAACGTTAATTTTGTAATAACCCGTGTTTGGATGTATACAAAGTATTGTCTTTTTTTGAAAGTTTTGAAAAATCAACAGTGTATGAGAATTTTGTTTGTTTTGATTTGAGCAAGCAAACTAGGAGGTCTACCCTGAGTTGTAAGGTCTTTATCCTATTTCCTTTAAAAATCTATCCTTTCACCGGATATAAAAGCAAGGTTCGATTTTGTACTCAAAACAGTGGAATTTTGACTTTGATTTTGAAAGGAATGAGAAGGGATTACCTTAAGAGGTGCAAGTGTGATTGTGATTGGATTAAGATATTTATCTTTGAAGTTAGTGATCTAACGGTTCAATTTTATCTTTGACATACACGCAGTTTATATGTGCTAGAAATTAAAATGCGGAAATGTAAAGTGCGGAAAGTAAATCTACGCTATTACATCGATTGTGCAGGAAACGTAAACTAGCCTATTTACATGAATTTGACATCCTATACATTTATCTAGGAATTTAAATTGCAAGGAAAATAAAAGGCATGTTTTTGGATTTTTTATGATTGGTTTTAATTATAATTAATGCATGATTAATTAAATTAAAATGAAGAAAAAAGATGAAAATAGATTTAAACCTAGAAATTAAGTTTAAAATATGTACAAAATATTTGTTAATTAATTTTAAAACAAAACTAATTTTTTTGGAGTTTTTTGGAATTTGATTTGAAATTGATTTAAGTTAATTAAAACATAATTATGCAAATAATTATACAAATAATTAAAAATTAAAGATAAAATTATTCAAAATATGTACAAAATTAGTTTATAATATATAAACAATATTTAACACAAAGAACAATTTTTTTTATGATTTTTTTGATTGGTTAGAATAATTAAAAAGTAAATATATAAATATATACTAATTAATTATGTAAAATATTGAAATTTTGAAGAAAATAAAATATTTTTATTTCAGAAAATAATATATTATTTTAGAAGTCTAAAAATATTTTTTGTGTATTTTTTGGATTTTTAAAACTATTTTTAATTAATTTATCAAAGAAATTAAAATAAAATAGAAAATAAAATAGAAAATAAAAGGATACTGATCCTGTGTGGTTTAATTGAGGGAGCATGATGTGCACGCGTGATCTGGAGCATTGGATGATTCATTAAATGAAATCAAGTGGTCCAGAAATTGAGGCACATGGCTTATGACGCGCCTGCAAAACACCGAATTAGTGGGAAATTTAAAACCTGCGCGCGCGTGCCATCCAATAGGAGGAAGACACGTCTTCGTCTTCAACCTTCAGCCAGGGCTTTCAACAGCGCTTTTGTAAAAAAGCGCTATAATAAGTGAACCCTAAATCTGCAAAATAACGAATAGGGGTAAACAAGCAAATAAATTTGGCGCGATGGCACCATTCGACTCGTCTTGTTCCGCTGAATTTAACCATGTCCTTAATTTTGCTTAATTTTGGCCCTAATGAAGAACCCTAATTTTGAGCTAAGCAAACCCTAAAATGGTATATGCCACAAACAGCCATTAAAGTCCAATTGAAGCTCCAGAAACGACCAGAGCTTCAAACCAAACACAATTATGCATCTACATCTTGTTAAATGTGCGTGAGTTATGAGATATAAGTTGGTTTTAGTTTGAACAAACCGTGGCTTTATATAGCTCGATTCAATGAAGTTTAGGACTTGGAAATGATTGGAATTGTTTCAGTGTAGCTCAGAGATGATGTTTGAATGTTTATTTTATATTGAAATGGACTGAAACTTAAAATTCGAATTTCAAGTTTCTTTGAAAATTACAAGTGGTTACAAGTATGCTATATGCTTATGGATGCTTCTGAACTCGTCTCTCTCTTGTTACTGAACTAAGATAGCTTATTTATAAGCTATGTGTGCTTACAATTGAAGCTAATATGTAGCTAGTTGCCTTTGTTGAAATCTTGCATTCTTTAATATTAAAAAAGCTTGAATTCTTGACCAAGTCACCTTGCCTTCAATGCACCTGCCTTGCCCTTTACTTCTCTGCAGAAAGATGAAGATTCTTTGGGGTGAGTCATGCTTGATTTGTAAGCTACCATTTATCCATGCATTTTCCTTTTAATTTTAATCTTAAAGTAAGATAAAATCATGCAAAAATGGATAAAAAAAAGGTATGGGCTTAGTCTTGGTCGTGGGAGGCCCATAGTAACATGGAAATGATGTTTGAATGCTGAAAACTTGGCCCCATTTGGAAAAAATGCCATTTTGAACAATGTTGATTTCATGTATTTTCCCAAAATTTAGCCAACTTCAACAAGGTGTAAATCCTTCAATTTTTGTCATATGAAGGAGATCTTGCACTTTTTGGAAACCTCAAAGAGTCCTCTAACCAATGCCTTTGGTATCATGTCAAAATGATTTTTGAAGCTCCTTGTGTGTCCTTTTGAAAAAATTGTCTTTTTGTTGACTTTGAAAATGACCTGTAATGTCTTTGATCATATTTTTCAAATGGTGAATCCAATGACCATGGGATCAATGGCATTTGAAAGATAATTGAATTTCCTTCAAAACAAGCTTTGGTTTGAATTTTTTGGATGAAGGATGAGAGAGTTATGATCAGTCAAAGTTGAGTTGACTTTTCAGGCAAAAACCCTAATTTTGAATCTTAGGGTTTTGTTGATTTTTGATCTTTCCTTGATGAATTATGATCATCCAATGATCAAATGATGAATCCTTTGACAAAATATGGACTTTGACAAAAAATTTCATTTTTGACTGTCTGTTGACTTTTTTGGTCAAACGGGTCGTTTGTTGACTGTTTGAGCTGCTGACGGTGCGTCTGAGTGATTTGAAGTTTGAAAATTTGTATGATGGTACTTTGAGATATATGGATGTGTATGAAATCCATTTGAGCTCTCAAAACTTGTTGCTCCTGTAAAAACAAGAAAAACCCTGATTAGGGACTGTTTGTGTAGGAGACAGTTAAGCGTACCTGATTTTTGTGCAGTGTTGAGTCTCTGCTAATCGCGTGATATTCAGAAGACTTCTAGAACAAAAATCTTGGAATTTTGAATTGTGAAAGATTGATTTGATTGATGGTACAAAACACTGAGAATTGTACCGCCAGCAGTTTGGCTGTCAACTGACTGTTCAGGTATTGATGTAGCAGTTAGAGTGAAAAATCAACAGTCAAAGTTAATTTTCTTTTTTGTTGTTTTTTTGTTTTTGTTTTATGTGAAAAATGAAAGTTTATTTACATGACTTGTTAGAAAAACACAAACGTAATAAATAACTAATATTTACGGTATGCGGGCAAAATTACCGATAATAACCCTGAAAATCATTTAATGCACAGAAATAGGAATATTTGACTGGCAGAAAACACACAAAATATTATCTTAGTAATTAAGCAATATTATGACAAATAGTACAACATTTAATACTGACAGTACAAATATTACATATTATATTGAACAGTACGACGAATAAACGGTACATTTAAGAAATAAGAAATACTGCAAATTTTAAGAATGACGATTAATGACCCATGCTATGAACAATAACATGTAGATGATTGGGAGTGCAACCATTGCAGGTCCACACTCTTCAGGACTATGCAGGCAGAAGAAAGTCATGATCACCGTAGCAATGGTGATGACTGTAAGAAACAGTGTCTCTATCCACTTTGCCATTCTTGTCAGGGAAGAAGAGAAAATAGATATGAGATAGGAATTTGAAAGATGAGTTGGAATTTGATGTGAGATTTTATGGAAGAAAATGAGAGGTATTTATAGAATGGAAAGAAGGAAAGAGACGTTGGGGAATGATGTGATTCCGTACAAAAGGAAAATTTGAGTGGAAGTAAGATTTGAAAGAAAGTGTATGATAGTGTTGGAAAAAGGAGAGATTTGATTTTTGAAAAAAGAGATTTGAAAAGATTTTTGCAAATAATGGAATATAGTACAAAAATTAGTGGGAAACAAAAGATAATAATAATCTACTTGTTACCAGTACAGTCTGAGTTTCCTGATTCTGCGCCTGCAAAAAGATTTAACTCTGTACCAATTGTGTCAGTACCATTTATCTGTAAATAAATAAATAGCATGTGTGAAGTAATACACAGTATTTGGTGTTTGCGTAAGAATAAATTCAACTGCAAGCCAAATTACTGTATAAGAAAAATTCTAAAAACTAAGTATTTCATATGTCAGGATATTTGTTGAAATAAAAATCCATGATTATATGAGACCCTTAATTTTCAGATTGGAGTTTTCTTGAAAAATATGTGGGCAAATTTTGGGGTATAACAACTCCAAAGCAATATCATTCACTCCAAATGGCCTGCACATAAAACGAAGAGTTCATGCATAAGTGAATGTCCGTATTCCAGAAAGTATCACCAAAAAAAATTAAATAATAATAATAATAAGCCCAAATGGAGTCAAGGCTCCTCAACTATGGCGATCATCATTTCATTTCCGTATTCTCATTTCAGTATTTCCTGTTTTGTAGAAGGCTACTTCCTTGTTTGAACTCATTGGTATAATAATAATGAAAACACCACAAATTCTCGAGCAACTTTGTCAGAATCTTTTTCAAAAAGTAATCAAGAATGTTTTGTAGAAGCATCTCTCATTCTCAAGGTTCTTGTGCTCAGTTGTATCCGTGGAGGTTGGTGTTTCAGTTGGTGTTTGAGCTCTCCTTGCAACAAGTAGCTTCTCTAAGTTTGGTGACCACACAAGGTTCCTCCATGTTTGATGGCAAATACTTCTTCAATGAATATGCTTGGGGCTCCCGCACGAGGGATAAGCAAGACACACTCTTATCTTGAGCATTGCATCATTCGCATTGCTCGAATCCCTAAAGCATTACAAATTCTTGGGTGACTTCGTCAGAATCTTCTTCCGTGTGATAATCAAGAGTGTTTTTCACAATGCTTCTCATCCTCAAGGTTCTACTTCATATATCAGTTGCCTTTTCTCAGGATCTCCTTCTCAGTGGCCTTGCTAGTTAACAGAGACAAGAAGAATATGAGAAACAAATTGATGTGATTTTATTGCCTTGTGCTCATTCGTTTCCTTGTTTATTGGAATCACAATTGGTTAGGATTCTAGTATTGGGTCTTCTTCACCACAAGTAGCTCTCTTGAGTTGATGATCATACAAGATTCTTCCCATTTATGATGGAGATTACTACTCTAGCAACTATGCTTGGGGCTCCCGCACGAGGGATAAGCAAGACGTACTCTTATCTTGAGCATTGCAATACTCGCATTGCTCGAATCCCTAAAGCAAGACCAAAGTTTGCAACTCATGGGTGACTTCGTTGGAGTTTCTCTTTTGGAGTAATCTGAAGTGTTTGGAAAGAACTGCAAAAAGTATTCAAGATCGATAAGTCCAGACGGAGTCAAGTCTCCTCAACAATGGCAGCCATTCAGTTCTTCATTGCATTCTCATTCGTAACATTTCATTGTTTGTTTAAGCATTGCTAGGATGTAAAAACTTGTTAATTTCTGAATGAAAGTCATAATACATTGTTTATGTTTGTCTTGAAGAAATCCATCCGTTTTCACTCATAAAATGTTTTTGGCATTACGATACCAACCTTACTAATTGCTTGCTTATGCAAAAAGCTGAGGGAGAATGATGAAAAATAAAAATGCAAAATCTCTAATCATGTGTCTTTGAATAAAACCCTACTGAGGATGTACAGGCATTGTTTCAAATCCCCAAACACCGGAGATATAAGGGAGATAGACCCTCGTTAACCCCTTTGAGCCTTGAAGTAGGAGTTTCTTTTCTAATCATAAAAACCCTCATTTTGACCTTGGGGAAGGGTAGTGTTCATTTAACTTGATCGAGCTTTCAAAACTCACCAAAAGGGTGTGCATCTAAGGATACAACAATGGTTATCCTTCAAAAGGTTGAGGAATGTCAAAACCGCAATGATTATCCTTATTCCATCAAGAGATCAAGAGATGATGGTGCCACAACGATAATCCTTCATCAAATCAAAGGAGTGAGGCAGTCGCAATCACCTCCAACAAATCCAAGACTATGCGAGGTCACACGACTTGTTCAAAAAAAAAGAAAAAAAATGGCGGAAAAATAATGAAAATAAAAAAGGGTGAAAAGAAAATGGCAAAAGAAAAAAGGATGATGAAATTTCCGAGCAAGAACAAAGTCGTGTGACAATGAATCAGAAGAATAAAAGGTGAGCGACCGCCATGTCCAAAGAACCTCATTGATTCCTCAACCATTTCAAATTCCTTGTGAGGGATGAACACTCGTGTCGAGTTAATTGAACCTAGGAATGGAGAACATCACGAAGGGGGTGGGCACCAAATAATTTTGAGCCTAAAAAATCCTTTGTTCCAAAACCGTGAACCTGGCCAAGTTACAACCCTTAAAAGTCCTAATTGAAGTAGGGTTTATTTTGAAAGCGCACTCCGATGAGATAGCGTTTAACTGACTCCCAATGAAGCGAGACACATATCCATGTTGGTATCGTATGCTTGCTTTATCTTCCATATGCAAAAATCGAGGTTGTGTCGCAACCTCATTTCACAAAAAGTTTTACAACTTCAAGACTAACATAGGCTTTGCATTAGAATTATCATTCTTAGAATTAACATTCTTTTGCATGCAAAATATGTGCTTAACATCAAGGAAATTTTCAATGATGAGAATCAGTGAATGACTTGATCATGTCAAAGTACAAAAGACTTGAGAACTCCAAGGAGTAAAAGCTAATCATCTCAAATATTGACCATCAAGGGGAAGGTTCTCTGAAAAATCCGTTGGGCATGAACAGTTAATGTTTCCTTTGATTACCCTGAGGGGAAGAGTTTGAAGATTCCGTTGAGCGTGGTAAAGTTGTTTCCATGTTTGTTCGACTTCAAAACGATGAAAGCTTGGGGATTCTAGTAAGATGTACCTAATCAGGGGCAATTAAGTCGAGGTTTGACCTCTCAAATTCAGCATATCTGGGGCAATCATGTCGATAAATCTCTTCAAGCTTTGATCAATCTGGGGCAATCATGCCGAGGAATCTCTCTTGAGCTCAACCAATCTGGGGCAGTTACGTCGAGATTCGACAAATCTCTCCAAGGATCCTTTAGGGCAAATTCCTCCATAAGTCATGAAACTTGGGGCACGATCTTCTGAGTTTTATTGTCCTCTCCCTAATCATAGGAGTTTATTTCTCCTGGAACCTTGGTCTCTCCCCAAGCATGGAGTTTATTCCTCCCGAGAGTTTGTTCCATTCCTCAAGCGTAGGAGTTTATTTCTCCTAGGAGTTGCTCTACTTCCCCCACCTGGGCTTCTTATCTGGATCTCTCATCCCCAACATGGTGAATCGAGGGAATCTCCTCAAGCTGAAAAATCCTCCAAGCAGTGGCACATGGTGAGAAGTCAGAAATTATTCTTCAAGTCCAAGAAGGTACATCTTACAAATCAAAGTCCAATATCTATTGGCACCTCTACATGGTCCTTAACACTAAGGGGATTCTCCCTGGTGTTTACCTCACTAATGCCTTTATTTGGCATCCTGCATATAGTGTTCACTGCATATAACATTGCATCCTCAAAAGCGTAGCATATCCGTCAAAGCGGATCATTACGCCATAGAAAAATTCAAACATGCATACAAAGCATAAGCCAGATAATACAAATCAACACTCAATCAAGATGAAGATACTTCCCCACATAAAATGTTGTCCTTACAAACTCCGATTGATATCTGCTAATACATTACAAATCTCCTCCAGCCACGGTGCCGATACCTGGTGTCCTAAATCTCCAAAAGAAGTCTCGTTTTCTCTCTCCAATATGGATCGGATGCAATGTCTTTCTTCGTCAGAATCGTTGTCTTCGAGGTTATTTCCCGTATGCTGCGTGCAGATTAGAGCGCGAATGAGGGTGGGCATTCAACCCATCTCATTTTTCAATCGTTTGAATAATCATACTTAGTGTGTGGCAATTCGAACGATTGCCGCTCTTGAAGAGTTACACCCCGCCTTTGGCCCGAGGGACCGATGTAATTCTTATGCTTCGCAAGCATCAATATCTCCGTAATTCCCGGTGGTTACGTCCATCTTCTTGCCAAGTCTAGTCGTCACTAGTCTTGTCGTGGTTATTTCCTGTGTGCTGCGTGCAAATTAGAGTGCGAATGAGGGTGGGCATTCAACCCATCTCATTTTTCAATCGTTTGGATAACCATACTTGGTGTGTGGCAATTCGAACGATTGCCACTCTTGAAGAGTTACACCCCGCCTTTGGCCCGAGGGATTAATGTAATTCTTATGCTTTGCAAGCATCAACATCTTCGTGATTATGTCTTTTGATCGAGTCTAGTCGTCACTAGTCTCCGTGGTCCCTTCCCCCGTATGGGAAAACTTTTCAAGTCCAACCCCCATGTTGCGAACCCTTGGCCTTCCAACCTGGCCAACCTTTTCAAAGCCCAGTTTCCAACCTGGCAAACCTTTTCAAAGCCCAGGTTCCAACCTGGCAAACCCTTTCAAAGCCCAGTTTCCAACCTGGCAAACCCTTTTAAAGCCCAGTTCCAACCTGGCAAACCCTTTTAAAGCCCACTCCTAACCTGGCAAACCATTTCAAAGCCCAATTTTCAACTTGGCAAACCGTTTCAAAACCAAACCCCGATGTTGAGTCGTAGATCGCAAGAGGTCTATTTCCTTTCTGTCCTGAAGATCGTACGAGATCCTCTCCTGTTGTCGAGTCGATGTTGAGTCGTAGATCGCAAGAGGTCTATTTCCTTTCTGTCCTGAAGATCGTACGAGATCCTCACCTGATGTCGAGTCGATGTTGAGTCGTAGATCGCAAGAGGTCTATTTCCTTTCTGTCCTGAAGATCGTACGAGATCCTCTCCTGATGTCGAGTCGTAGATCGCAAGAGGTCTATTTCCTTTCTCTCCTGAAGATCGTACGAGATCCTCTCCTGATGTCGAGTCGATGTTGAGTCATAGATTGCACGAGATCTTATTCTTTCAGTCCTGAAGATCATGCTTAGGTCTTCTCCTGGTGTCGAGTCGATGTTGAGTCATAGATTGCACGAGATCTTATTCTTTCAGTCCTGAAGATCATGCTTAGGTCTTCTCCTGGTGTCGAGTCGATGTTGAGTCATAGATCATAAGAGATCTTATTCTTTCAGTCCTGAAGATCATGCTTAGGTCTTCTCCTGGTGTCGAGTCGATGTTGAGTCATAGATCGTACGAGATATTATTCTTTCAATCCTGAAGATTATGCTTAGGTCTTCTCCCGATGTTGAGTCATAGATCGCTACGAGATCTTATCTTTTCAGTCATTGTTTCATACAACCATTCTCTTTGAAAACCCTGTATTGGCACCGTTACCACGTTACAAGCTATCACCGTTCAACCATTACTCATTGTAAATTCTTCCACAAGAAAAACAATAAATTCCTCTCTTTCCCCAGCAGATATCAAAACAAAAATAAGGATAACATTTACACCATCTTCTCTTTGGGACAAATTTCTGGTACTTTGATATTTAATCTTCTTCTACCTTGAATGCTCGAAAGGCTAGCGCCAATCTCACCTTCAAGTTTAAGACGATTAAATAGGGGCAGCTGTCATACCCCAAATTTGTCCCACCTTTTTACTTTCATCTGGCTTAGGCTTTTCACTCATGTGCATTTCATCTATTAGGATATCTAACACTCATACATTCATCAATAAATTTGGCATTTTGGATCAAGGTGAATTACAACCGGTATTACCAAACAAGCCTGATTCATTAGTCTCTTCTTTTGAGCATGGATTTTGAAATTGGGGTATTGGGGACTTCATTCTCATCAAGATATCAATCAAGGCTTTCTCTTAATTTCATGGTTAGCACAAGTTAAGGTTATCAAGTTGATTTCATTTGGAGACCGAGTGCAAGAGATATGGAATTGAACGTTGGAGCACTAGGATTCTGGTTCAAGTATAAAGGAAGTAAAGACATATTTGAGAAAGAAAAGGGACTTCATTGAAATATTCAAGGGATCACACTTCAACTCCATTTCAATCAATAGCTGTATCTTAAAACTATTCAAATACCCTGGCCCACTACAAATCCATACACATACAAAATTCCAATTACATTGAAGCCATGTCCATTGCTAAAAAATCAAACTACAAAAACAATCTCACAAAAAATCCTTTATTTACCTTACAGATCATACCTATACCCTACTATTTTTTGGAACCTTACAACAAAAATCAAACAGAAAATTACAACAATTAAAATACAGTTGATCCTTTGATATTTTTACACAATTGACCCCCCTAAGGCCTATTATCCTTCAAATATTCAAGGACTTCTTCATCCAGCTTCATGTTGTTTCCATGGTGCACCATGTATTGCTTCCATCCTGCATAATAAGACCTACTGCCTGCACATAACCAATAAAATAAAACATATAGCGGGCACACATCTCCATTCAACCAGAAAAGACCAGGCATCAATGCAACATAATCATGCTTCCAAGTTCAAATGGAATTCACAAACAATGAGCTAAGTTTCATGCTAACCTAACAGTTCACTATCTCCACATTCACTATGACAGTCCCAATTCAAAACCACGTGTACAGTTCATACGAAATGCAATTCACAAAAAGAACAAACAGGAAAAGGGATCAAAAGGAAGAGCAGCCCTGCAGCAAAATTCACTTCTAACAGTTCAGTCTCACAGCTAACGGATAGAATTGTCACCACTACTTCTAACCGACACTCAGTTACAAAACAGAAATTGAAACTCACCTGCCACACGTTCATATAACAGCCCTTTAACTAAGTTAATTAACCATCACACAGTACAAGCCTGCATACAACATCCAATTCACATCACATACACATTTCACATACACTCAATAAAAACAAGAACACAATCCATACAATTCGGCAAGCCAAACTCCTTGTATTCATGCTTCAGTTTCCAAATTGCAATAATAAGACAGTCTCTACAAGCAATGGATGAGTTCACATCACATAATAATTCACAAGGCCAGTTCCATGTCAGAATAAATTCAATTACCTTTCGCCGTACCTGCAACACATCATTCAGCTCGGTTCGTCCCATTGATCTCATCCAATCTGTCACAGTTTGCCATACAAAAAAATCTACCATGGAAATGAACCAGCCCCTGCTTCGGCAATTCACCAACAGACTAAAAAATGCAGCATCTTAATCAGTCCCTAAACTAAACCATACTTACCTCAAGATACCAAAAACCACATCCATAACATCCACCCAAACATTTGAAAACCTGCATAAAATAGAAACCAAGTTAGTTTAGTCCCCTACAATCCATACACTTACATTCCATAACACATTCAAAGGTAATGGTTACCATACAGTCAAGTAAGCCACAAAAAAAGCATACATTCAAACCATCTCATTACTAATGGAACCAGCCACACATTCAGAATTAAATAACACTCATCCAAGATCATAAACCAGCCCTGCACTCATTAACAAAAAACAGTTGGCAATAAAAGGTCCTGGTGATACAGAATCGGTTCAGAGAAAAAAACAACAGTCAATTAACCAAACTCACATCAATTTCTAACACAGCCATACCATTTCTAACAATTATCCTGCTGTTAGCTGAAGATTTCGTTTTATGTTGTTTATCCTTCGAAGGAGTTGAGAATCGAAGGAAAGATGGTTACTGATGGCCATCCCTTAAAAAGTAAAAAGAATGGCTACTGATGGTCATGTTTCGAAAAATAAAGACTTCTAAGTTCGATGAAGATAAGTGAACGCTGAAAGATTAATGAAAGCATATGTCTTCAGGACTTAGACAAAATTCATAGAATATGTATTCAAGTATTACTACTTAGCGTGTTTTTTAGTAGTGTTTGTTTAATACACTGCCACGCGTCGAAGATGGACTCAGGCGGGAAGATTTGAAATTCGAAGACGGTTTCGTAACCGTTCAACAACAGATGGCTTCGCTGGAAGTTCTGATGAGAAACGTGGCAGCAGATTAGTATAGGACCGTTAAGGTCGAAACTAGTATAAATAGGAGTCTTAGTGTTAGGATTCTGTGTGTTCATTTTGTACAAATCACTCACATATTTACTCAAGTATCAAGCGTTAAGAGAAAGAGTTCGCTGAGAAAATGTACGTATGACACCACCATTTTAATACATGTGTATTATCCTTTTTGTTTTTATCTTTCAGAATTACTGCATTTCGTTTACTTCTTGCCATTTACGTTTCTGCATCTTTACTTTAACGTCATTTACTTTCGAATTACTTTCATGCTATTTACTTTCAAAGTCTTTTATATTTCTGCAGTTTAAGATTCTTTACGTTTCAATTGTCCTTTTAATTTTTTATGTCATGTCACTTCGTTGAAGTCACATTTATACGTAACAAAGTGATTGTCAAGACTATTTGTTCTGTTAATCGAACAACGCTTATTGAAGAAGACAAATAATGAATATGGTTCGGACAAACATTGATAACAATCTTCTTGACTATGTGTCCTAGGATCAATCTAGTCGATCCTGCAAGTAACCAAATCATATTTATTATAGTTTGGAAGACTAGCGGTTGTTTACCGGAAATCACCGTAAACAAATTGGCACGCCCAGTGGGACAGTGTCTAGCAGATTGTTTTAATCAATTGCTTTATTTTTGTCTAGACAATATCAAGATCTTATATGAACCTTAGGAACGGTAAATTAAAGAACAGTGCACAACCGATTCCCAAACGAAGGTACAACAGGAAAATGGTCGTTACGGCCAGTGCAGGGGGTAATCAAGATCCCCCACACGGTTCAGGATCAGGAGCGGCAAATTCGACTTCTACTCAAGAAACACGAGATGCAACGGGTCCAAATGGATCGAGACCTGCAGACAATTCCCAGACTATGCCTGAAAATAATACAACACCCTCAGGGACTGTTCCAGTTTCAGTGTCGACAACCGCACCCTCATCTACAAGCGCAGAGGACGTATTGTTTGCCTCGACAAATGCTGCAAACAATTTATTTGGTCAAGGCACGAACTCCGCTTTCGAATGGAGACCAAATAATCCATACGGAATGCCATACCCACATGGAACAGGCGTACGAGGGGCAGGACATATATATGCCCCAACTAACAATGCGACATTTTCACCAAATGTTAGTTCAGTGGGTCGAAGTGCACATAACACTGGTTTCTCTACCCAGATGCCTCACTTTACCACAAATAACCAAGCAGCATTTCGACAAGAAATGGATGCAAGCAACCATGACATGGTAGGGGTTTTGGCCAGAGAATTGACTTCAGTTTTAAGCCCACTAATGGCAAATGTTACTACTACGAATAGAGAAAACATGGAGACTTTCCAAAAGATATCATCTCAGATGAATCGAATGGCAGAATTCATGGGAGTAACGCCACCTAAAAGGAAAGACAAACAGCCTTCGAATCAGGAAGAGAGGCCCATTTTAGAACGTGTACAAGACATAGTTCCATCATCTAGGACGGCTACTAGGGATGTAGGCCCCTCACGAAGAACAGAGGTGTTCGAAGGAACTCCAATAATTAACTTAGAAGCTTCAAATCAAAGAACTGTCCCCGTCCGACAAGAAACGGAGGAGGAGCAACCCAGATTGAGGATTGTGGGTAGGAACGAACACCCAGATGAGATTGTTCAAAGAGTCAGAAGAGAAAATCTGGCTACAGAAAATAACTTAACTGCCATGATAGAAAGGGTTATGGCCAACAATGGCCTTAGTACTGGACTTAGACGTCCAAACTATACATCCCCTATATCAGATTATATCATGCAAACAGAATTGCCTAGGGGCACTAAGGTACCCAAATTTACAAAATTTTCAGGCGAAACGAACGAGTCAACGGTGGAACATATTGCTAGATATTTGACGGAAGCAGGAGACTTAGCGGGAAACGAGGATTTAAGGATCAAATATTTCCCTAGTTCACTGACCAAAAATGCCTTCATTTGGTTTACTACTTTGCCACCAAATTCGATAGATGCATGGGCATACTTGGAAAGACTTTTCCATGAGCAATTCTACATGGGCCAAACTAAGATAAGTTTGAAAGAATTGGCCAGTGTTAAAAGAAAATTCACAGAAACAATTGATGATTATTTAAATAGGTTCCGTCTGTTGAAATCAAGGTGTTTTACAAAAGTCCCGGAGCATGAACTTGTTGAAATGGCTGCAGGTGGTCTAGATTATTCAATAAGAAAGAAACTAGATACCCAATACCTTAGGGACATGGCCCAATTAGCAGATAGGGTTCGACAAGTCGAACGCCTGAAGGCAGAAAAAGCTAGGGCAAATAAAAGTTATAAGAAAGAAAGAGTGGCATACGTCGAAGCCAAGGATGCTGAGAATGAGTCTTTCGATGACTCATATAGCCCTGAAGAAGTCGAAATAGACTTGGCTGAATTGAAAGAAGCGCCACCTTATGCTTGCAAACTGCTAAATCCTGCCAATGGAAAAAATCCAGTAGAAAACGATAAAAATGATAGGTTCCCTAAGAAAACTTATACATTCGACATTACCAAGTGTGATGAAATATTTGATTTATTGGTAAAAGATGGCCAAATGATACTACCTCCAAATTCAAAAATTCCTCCGTTGGAACAACGGAAGAAAAGAGGTTTTTGTAAATATCATGGGTTTTTAGGCCATAAAACTTCTCAATGTTTTCTTTTCAGGGATCTAATTCAAAATGCTCTCAATGATGGAAGGTTGAAGTTTGCTGACAAGACCAAGAGTCATATGAGGGTCGATACCAATCCCCTAAACATTGCTGACGCCAGCCTCTGCGAGGTAGAAGATATCAACATGGTGGAGGTTTCTGAAATCGAGGTTGTAAAGACTAAAGCAATGTTCAATGGAAAGCAGGCTACTGAAAGCCTAAATAGTGACATAATCTTCAATACTGATGTTGAAGAATCTTCCAAGGCAGAAATAACTGAAGCCTCGAAGGAAGAAAACAGCGAGGCCACTGAAGACCTCAGGATGAAACTCCAGAAAATCCAGATCTCTGAAGTTCCTCCAGCAGCGGTTAACATGGTTAGCGCCAGACGACCAGTGTCTGAATTTGGCGAACTAGAGACATGGCTGACGAGGAAAAATGGGGGCATCGAAGTTCCTCCAAGAACCGAAAGCCTCAAAGAATATCTCTGGAATTGCCACGAGAGAAATGGTGGTAAGCAATGGATGTGTCCAAGGTGTTCGATCATGCTGAATCGAAGGGTCGAAGCCAACTTCGAAAGGGTTCGACGCGAAAGGTGGGAACACCCAGGAAGAGAGCCAAATCCCCTACTACAACTGTACCCAAAGATGGAGGAAAGCTTGGTGGGATTTTTGGTCAGATGCCACAAAGAAAACACTGAAGTTGCTCTCTGCCCAAGATGTGGGGCAGTCTATGACGAAATGCTAGCACGATCATTCGAACGTGTGTATTGCTACATGAGTCAAGAAACTCAGGGGTTGCGTCCCAACCTGTACGGTTTCGACATTTGGACTCCAACAAAGAGGCCTGATAGCCCATATCCTAGGACTCGAAGGGTGACGTTCAAAGTCCCTGCAAATGCACCCAGGGATAGGTGGGTACAAGCTGATGCAAGAACCAACAAATGGCGAAGTTGGGACCAAGGTGGTAGAACTGCAATGGCATATAGGAAACAATTTCAAAGATCAGATCGAGAGGTGTATCGGTTGGAGAATTATAAAGGAAAAAATCCTATGTCTCGGTCCCAGTGGAGAAGGCATCAGAGAATAAAAAAGGCTCAGAAGGAATACAGGCCAAGAGAAGCTGGAGACTCTAGTAGCAACCAAGTCCCATACCAGGGGGCAAAGTCGAACAAACCTCCGGTGGAACGCAGACTATTCGAAGCTGAAAAACTCTTGGATGAAGAAGACAAGATGCGTTCAAATTCTTGGAAAGAAGAGGATAGAATGACAAAAGATTTTGACTCTGATGGAGTGTCATCTATAAACTTGAATTGCAGTGTTGTCTCGGTACTCCCTCACGAGTTTAATCAGGAAACTGAAGTAGAAGACTGTGAAGAGGCTGATATCGAAGAAATGGCAAAACACAGACCCGTGTGTTACTATGTGCTGAATAACGGTGCAGTAGAAGAACAGAATGCTTTCTTCGAAAGGCCTGATGAGGGTATGCGAAATCATTTGAAGCCACTCTATATCAGGGCTAAGATTGAGAACGTGGGCATAAATAAAGTCCTAGTTGATGGGGGAGCAGCAGTGAACCTAATGCCTCAATACATGCTAAAAAGAATTGGTATGTTCGATACGGATATAAGGCCACATAACATGGTTTTATCTAACTATGAAGGCAAAATAGGACAAACTCTGGGAGTTGTTCAAGTCAATTTGACAGTAGGCTCAGTTACCAGGCCAACCATGTTCATGGTTATTCCAGCAAAAGCAAACTACAACCTTTTGCTTGGTAGGGAATGGATTCATGGAGTAGCAGCTGTACCCTCAACCATGCATCAAAGGGTGACAATTTGGAGAGAAGATGGTATAGTGGAGAATATCGAAGGTGATCAGAGTTATTACATGGCTGAGGTCAACCAGGTGAACAAAAACAACTTCGACAGGAACTTGGCAAACATAGGCCCTTGTCATGCTGCTAAAGAAATGTATACCACAAACAAAAATGCAATGTACTATTTGACTTTACACCCAAATGGATTCCAATGGAATAGGGAGATCATGGATGGTCCACCAGATCCAGCACCATCGGAGAATTATCCAGCAGTACGGCCAACTGGCTGGGACGATGACATTAATCATGTCTGAGTCTGCGTTCTTCGAAAAGATTTCGGCCTATGTGGCCGAGAACAAAAGAAAAACGGCTCTCGAAGCCGAACTATCAAATACAAAGATAGATACAGTCCTAACCAAAGAAGGAATATCAGAATTGGAAATACGTACGAGTTTCGAACTCCTTGAAGATACGGGTCCAGTTGAAGAGATCATAGGAGAAGAACCAAGTCAAAGGTTAGATGCAATATACGACGAAGAACCGTTGGGATTTGAAAAAGACCCGATGGCGTCGAACATAAAGATGTTGGCCCAAGATCCACTTGAAGAAGTCAATCTTGGAGACAATGATCAAAAGAGAATAACATATATCAGCGCGAAACTAGAACCAGAATTGAAAGCAACGGTCATCAAAATGTTGAAAGACAATAGAGATTGTTTTGCTTGGGATTATGATGAGATGCCTGGTCTCGAAAGAGACTTAGTCGAATTGAAATTACCAATAAAAGAAGGGAAGAAGCCAATAAAACAAACTCCCAGAAGATTCGCGCCAGAGATTCACTCGAAGATTAAAGCAGAGGTCGAAAGACTCTTACGGTGCAAATTTATCCGAACTACAAGGTATGTTGAGTGGATTGCTAATATAGTACCTGTAATTAAAAAGAATGGCTCATTAAGAGTATGCATAGACTTTCGCGACCTTAATGCAGCTACTCCGAAAGACGAGTATCCCATGCCTATAGCAGAAATGCTAGTAGACTCGGCCGCAGGTTTTGAGTATTTGAGCATGTTGGATGGATATTCGGGATACAATCAAATTTTTATAGCAGAAGATGATGTATCCAAGACAGCATTTCGTTGCCCAGGAGCAATAGGCACTTACGAATGGGTTGTGATGCCTTTTGGTCTAAAAAACGCAGGGGCAACTTATCAAAGAGCAATGAATTCTATATTTCACGACTTCATAGAAACATTCATGCAAGTGTATATAGATGACATTGTGGTAAAATCTACCTCGGGTATGAGTCATCTCGATCATCTGAGCCAATCATTCGAAAGAATGAGGAAATATGGCTTGAAGATAAACCCCCTTAAATGTGCTTTCTTTGTGCAGGCAGGCGATTTCTTGGGTTTCGTAGTCCACAAAAAAGGGATAGAAATCAACCAAAACAAGACAAAAGCCATTATGGAGACCAAGTCCCCCTCCACGAAGAAAGAATTACAATCATTGTTGGGTAAGATAAATTTCTTAAGAAGATTTATCTCTAACTTAAGTGGACGCACGCAAGCTTTCTCACCTCTACTTCGGCTTAAGCAAGGAAAATTCGAATGGCGTGCTGAACATCAAGAAGCTTTCGATCAGATAAAGCAATACTTGACTTGTCCACCAATTCTATCTTCCCCAAATGGGAAGAAGCACATGCGCCTATATATTTCAGCATCAGATAAAACAATAGGCAGCATGCTTGCCCAGGAGGATGATAATGGCATCGAAAGAGCCATTTATTACTTAAGTAGAGTACTCAATGATGCAGAGACTAGATATACTGATATAGAAAAACTCTGCCTTTGTTTGTATTTCTCATGTATCAAACTCAAGTATTATATAAAGCCAGTTGATGTTTACGTTTCATCTCATTATGATGTTATTAAACATATGTTATCTAAGCCAATACTACATAGTCGAATTGGCAAATGGGCTTTAGCCCTTACTGAATATTCATTAATATTCCAGCCTCTCAAGGCAATGAAAGGTCAGATTGTGTCAGACTTCATTGTCGACCATGCGGTGGTTGAGAATCATCAGCATTGTGTAGATTTGAAACCTTGGAAGTTATATTTCGATGGTTCAACGCATAGAGAGGGAACTGGTATTGGAATGTTGATAATTTCTCCTGATGGAATTCCAACAAAGCTCAAGTATAAAATCGAAGGTCCATCATGCTCCAATAATGAAGCTGAATACGAGGCTTTAATTGCTGGACTTGAGGCTTTGTTAGAATTGGGGGCAACCAGAGTCGAAATTAAAGGAGACTCCGAATTGGTCATCAAACAATTGACAAAGGAGTACAAGTGCATCAAAGAGAATTTGATCATGTATTTTATCATCGCAAATAGGTTGCTCAAGAAATTCGAATACGTGGAATTAAAACATGTACCAAGGATGAATAACCAGGAAGCAAACGACTTGGCTCAATTAGCTTCGGGATATAAAGTATCAAAAGAAAAGTTGGAAGAGTTGATTGAAGTAAGAGGAAGAGCAATGTTTACTAAACTTTCGCCAAGTGATCTGGAAGATTCACAATTGGGTTATGCCAATAAAGAACAATTCGAGGTACTAAATATAGATTCATTGGCTGACACAGACTGGAGGAATCCAATTATTAACTATCTAAAAAATCCTTCGACGGATACAGACAGAAAAATCAAGTATAGAGCCCTGTCATATTTTCTGATGGGAAATGAATTGTTCAAGAAAACTCCTGAAGGGGTATTGTTGAAATGCTTGGGAGAAGCAGAAGCATACTTGGCTCTGTCGAACGTACATAGTGGGGCATGTGGTGCACATCAAGCAGGGCACAAAATGAAATGGCTCTTGTTTCGTTATGGGATGTATTGGCCTTCGATGCTAAAGGATTGCATAGAGTTCGCGAAAGGGTGCCAAGAGTGCCAAGAACATGCAGGTATCCAACACGCTCCAGCAAACGAACTAAGTACAATAGTAAAACCATGGCCTTTCAGGGGATGGGCACTGGATTTGATTGGAGAGATTCACCCCAAGTCATCCAAAGGGCAAAGATACATTTTGGTAGGAATAGACTATTTCACAAAATGGGTCGAAGCAATACCACTGGCAAATGTGGATCAAGAGGCGGTGATTGAGTTTATTCAGAAACACATTATATATAGATTTGGAATCCCAGAAAGTATAACAACTGATCAGGGATCAGTCTTTACTGGACGAAAAATGCAAGATTTTGCCAGAGAAATAGGTTTCAAGTTATTTACTTCTACACCTTATTATGCCCAAGCAAATGGACAGGTTGAAGCAGCAAACAAAATAATAATTGGCCTTATCAAGAAGCATGTAGGAAAGAGACCCAAGAATTGGCATAAGACTTTAGATCAAGCACTTTGGGCTTGTCGAACATCTCCAAAAGAAGCTACGAATACAACTCCTTTCCAGTTGACGTTTGGACATGACGCAGTACTTCCAATTGAGATATGTTTGCAATCAGTAAGGATACAAAGACAAGCAGACATTCCTCCCAACGTATACTGGGAGTTAATGATGAATGAGTTAGTAGATTTGGACGAAGACAGACTTCGAGCACTGGAAATGATAAAAAGGCAAAAGGAAAGAGTGTCCAGAGCTTATAATAAAAAGGTGAAAGGTAAAACTTTTGTTAATAATGACTTAGTCTGGAAAGTTATTTTACCTATAGATCGAAAGAATCAGGCACTTGGTAAATGGTCCCCACATTGGGAAGGACCCTTTCGAATCTTAAAAGTATTCTCGAACAATGCTTATGAAATTGAAGAATTAGCAGAAGATCATAGGATCTTGAGAGTAAACGGGAAATATTTGAAGAGATATAAACCAAGTATGCATGAAGTAAGGATTGCAAAGACGTAGATACCCAGGGTACTACGAAAAGCCAAAATGGTCAGGCACCAAAATGGCTGCACAATCAGGAAGAATTATGGAAAGAAAAATCAAAGAAGACACCAAAATATTCTTTTTTCATTTCAAGCATGGGAGTACATTCATTACAAAAAGATCCAAAGAATAGGATCTGAAGTTACAAAAAGAAGGAAGGCATAAATATATATAAAAAGATTAAACCTAAGGTAAAAACTTGCTAGTCAATCCTTTGGTTTAAATTGTCCAAAGACAACACGGGAGAAGGTTCAGCCTCGAACATATCCATGGCTCCAGAATTACGCATCCTTCTCACTACGCCTTTCTTAAGAAAAATGTAGCTAAGGACTCTCCCGTACGGAAGACAAGTCACAACCCCTCGACGGTCAACACCGGCAGAGATAGCTTTAACAAGCCCCTTGAAGATCATCAAAGGGATGTTAATTTTCTTCCCTCGAAGACCACAGAGGATAAACTCCAAGTCTTCAACCATGATGTTGTTTTCGTCAATCCGCCGAGGTTGGAAGTTCCCCACGAGCATCTGGTGCCAGATCCTGATGACTTTGGCACTAAAGCGGTCATTGTCCATAAGAGTTCTCAGCATGAGATGAGTAGTCATGCTGAAACTGTTGTCATCAAAAGTTTCACCAGAGTTATTGCATCTTATCAGATTGGCAATAGTGGTGGGAGTAATGCTGAGACGAGCGTGTCGAATAACAGAATCAATGGTGGTCCTACCTTCAGGATCTATGCGTAAAGACGCATTCATCCAGAATTCTGCCACCATGTTGGGGTAAATAGCACCCTCCAGGACTTCCTCAAAGTAGAAGTCTAGTTCCTGGTTAACAAACAGGGTTTCGATGGTGATGAAATGGCGAACAAGTTCATCCTCAGAGAGTCTGAACTCGCCTCTAATGAGGGCTTTGATGTCGTTAAAGAAGAGAGGTTCAGCCATTGTAAGGTAAGAAAGTTGTTCTGAAAGAGAAGTTGTGTGTTTTCTTTTTTCTGTGTTTAGTTTGGAGAGAAAACGCATGAATGAGAAATAAAGGTGATATTGGACCCTTTATATAGAAGGGGAATACTGAAGGGTGGGTTTTAATTGCCAATGAGTGATTAGACTGCGGTTGGTTTTCCAAAGAAAGAAGTTATGGCTTCCGCCGTTTCCCGCCCTTGGAAGTTGAGAAGTAATCATTAAACTGATGCACGCACGTCTGAAAACCGACGTTTTGGAGAAAGTGACGTCACTTTTAATAATGATTATGGCTAGAAGAAGTGGAAACGTCAAGTCTAGAGGCAAGAGTGCTGCGAAGGATGCTCAGGTTCTACATGTTGCATTTAATAAAAGCACTGTAGGAAATCTAAAGATATATCTTGACAAGAAATTGAAAGATTTGCTAAATCAACAATGGCAAATATGATAGAGATAAAAGGGAGTCAAGCGTACAAATATTATATGTCTACAGTGGCCTCGATTACAAAATAAAGGTGCAATAAGTAACAAGATCGAAAACATTTAGTTGAAATCCTCAGGGAGATCCTTTTTGATCTTCAAATATTGAGTCTCCCATGAAGACATGCGAAGTTCAATTAGTGCCCGGTGTTTCTTCAACCTTTCGATTTCTGGCACTAACTTTTGTGCAGTCTCGAAATGTTTCATCCCTGACTGCACCACTTCGAGCAAGTCTTGTTGATTAGACTTTTGTAGGACTGCTTGACAACTTTCAGCCTCCTTTATCTTGCCCTCGAGTACTTTGATTTCTTGTTTCCAAGAGCCGATTTTCTTCTCATAATCATCAATGGCCTTCTGATTTTCTGAATGTTTGAGCCTGAGGGCCTCACCTTGTTTCGTTGCGTCCATAGCAAAATTCCATGAAGAGTCATGAGAGGCCTTTGTCTCAGATAACTCTTTTTCGACATTTTGCCTTCGAAGGATGTTAGCTTGGAGTTGCTCGAGTAGAGAGCCCAGCAGAACAATTACCTCTGAAACTTCTGTGGAAACTTGAAGCAAATCTACTTTCTTTAGAAGTTGATTTAAGTTGTGGCTCTTAATAGGGTCCCGGTTGAGAACATCTACAAGATTGACCCCAAAGAATCTTTCTTTTATTTGTCGAAGAAGACTGGGAATATCTTCCTTGTCACTAGAGTCTGCAGTAACGGCTGTTGAGACATTAAGCTCTAGAGGCGAAGGAGTATTCACATTCATAATGGCCTTTAAGAAACTGAGAGGATCAGTTTGCTTAAGTTGTTCAAGCTCTGAAGGAGTAAGCTTTGCAGGGGCAGGCGTCGAAGTTGTCTCAGGAATGGTTTTTGCATCAAGAGTTGAAGTTCCATGAGAAACTGGTTTTTCAGGCTGAGAAATCTCTTCCATAGCATCTTTCTCCGACGCGGAATCTTCGTTGTCATGTGATTGCTGGTTCACATTATCGCTGCCTGAGAATGGATGATCCTCTTCCAAATTTTTGCCTTGATGGGTAGGTGGGAATTCGTCAGTAGAGTGGCTTTCTTCGACTGGTTCATTAGGCAATATGGTAGCAATTGGCCTAACGTCTTCAAAGACTGGTGAAAGAACACGAGTTTGATTTTGAGAGGTACCTATGTTAAACAGAGCAAAGTTATTCAAAAAAATAAATAAATAAACTTTTGAGGAGTTTAGTTAACGAAAGTTAAAGTTTGACAAACTACCATAAAGTTTGTCAACATCAATGGTGAGGCCAGGGTCTTTAAAACCGGAAGTAGCAGTGCCAGCATCATCCTGCAATAACAAGGTAAAGTGTCAGTACAATTATTTAGTTAAAATCACAAGATAATATGTGGGACAAACCCAAAGTACCTTGGGTGGAATATTGTCTGGACTTGAATTATGGCTTTCCACAACGAAAGCATTACTAGCAGCTTTCAAAGGAGACTCTTCAGAGGACGCTTTATCGCCAGGAGAAACAGCTTTGGAAGGACTTGCCTTTCTCCCTTTTCTCGAAGGGGTAACAGCTTTGTATTTTTTCTTCTGTCCTTGTCTAGTTTGAGGAGGGGATTTATCTTCGCCATCCGAACCAGTGGTCGAAGAAGCTTTACGCTTCGAACCCGTTGGGGGTTTTGAACTCTGGCAAGTGGAAAATGAGAAAGATGAGTACTAATCACATATTGTACAAGATTGAGAGTATGAGATAAGTATGTACCGTGGGCTTCTTATCAGTGACGAGGGAGTCACTCCCACTTGGTTTATTGCTTTTAGATGTCCCAGAGTCTTTTGGGGCAGAAGCTTCCTTAATCTTCCTCCTTCGTGCAACAGCTGTAGTTGAGACTGAAATCAGTATATCAATAAAGAAAAGATAAGTCAGTAGAAGAGATTGCCTTAATCCAGACCTTCAGGTATTGGAGTCAGGACACGAACATGTTTAAGATCTATATGAAGATGTCCTTTGAAAGTATCCAAGGTATGCTTAGTCGGAACCACTCGTTCAGCGCGTTTTTTGGTACTCTCTTGAAGAATTTTGAGAGCATTCCCACACACGAACCAGTCTGGGAAAGGAGGACTTAGAGCCACACCAAAATCAGCACTTGGTAGTGGGGGGAATTTTGGAGGATTGAGTTTGAAAGCCACTTCATAACGTAGTTCTGGTCGAACATACGAGGGCAATTTCAACTTATTTAGTTTGGCGGAAAACTTTTCGCGCAAAGTAACTGCAGCCTCATGAACAGTCCGACTAAGATCATCAGGCCTATAGATAGTTTCAAAGAATTTTTGAAAAGCTTGGATTTCTTTAATATGAGTGGAAGTACCTTTTTGGAAGTTCTCCTGCACATCATTGAAAGCTGCAGTTAGTTCCTGAGCAAGGCTATCAGCATCAAAAATTTGAGAGCTATAATACTCTGTCCACCATTGATGAAAATCTGGTGTAGAGTAAAAAGAAGGTTCAAAAGGAATAGGAGAAAGATTGGTGACGTCAACGTATTTGTCGATTTTTTGTTTACATTCCTCTTCAGTCAAATACAAAGTGTGGAAACACATATGGTTCCTTTTCTCATATAAGCACTTGGGTGTTATTTGAGTTAGCCCAAATTGTCTTGAGACCAAATTCGGTTGATAGCACATGAGGATACATTGACCCTTTGATGGTCGAAGACGGTGGGAAAACAATCTTGGAGTCAGAAAGGCTTCCCAAATTTCCATAGATTCGGTTTGTTGATCCTGAGATGTTGGTGGAAATTTTCGAGTAAACCATTCAGGACCTATTGTTCTGTGTACAAATGGGGCCATAGAAGGATCGAACTGGTCACGCCGAGCAAACATCATCGAATACGCCAGGAAATGTTCATGAAGCTTTCCCATTTCTTCTTTTGGAGTTAGGTAAGCTAACCTGGTCCTCTCTATAGTTCGATTTTTGATTATGCTATCCTCCTCATTGACATCTCCTCGAAAGGGAAGATGAGTTTCGAATGTAGCATTAAGCCACAGTTGCAATAGCCAGAAAGGACCAGCGTAAAGTAAACTACCAGATTTGAAATTCTTGGTAAGGTTTGCAGCTTCACTAAGGTTTTCATAAAGAGACCCTAGAAGTAGTTGGCTGAGGTTGAGCTTTTTCCCAGCATGCAATTGATTAGCCATGCAAAGGTACCTTTTCGCAACTTGAATAGACCTTGAACAGAAGGCACATCGTGAAAGCCATAATGCTAGAAAAGCAATGTGCTCCTCATCAGATACTGTCGCTTCAGTGGTAATATGATGCTTCTGGATGAATGCCGTATAAGTGACTTGCGAATCGTTAAAACCAATAGTGTCATTATCCATTTCATTGGGGTCGAAGGCTTCACCAGTTGGTCGAAGTCCTGTAATAGCGGCCACGTCGAAAAGCGTGGGGGTAACCATTCCACATGGGAGATGGAAGGTGTTGTGAGAAGCATCCCAAAAATGAACCGCTGCTACTAACATGGGTTGGTTGTATTCTAAACCCGTTCTTGACAGTTGAATCAAATTGTATATTCCTAATGTTTTCCAGAAGGATCCTTTTTGTTTCTCTACCCTTTCTAGCCAGGCATAGTACAAGTCAGGATCTTTGGCTAAAGGGATTGACTTGAACACTTTCACAGAATTGGTCATATAGTTTAACCTAATTTTGTTTAAAGCTAAAGGGATTGCGGTTGGAGTTTCCTCAATATTAGCAGATTTGCCTAAAGGAGAGCGACCGTCTTCATCTATCTTAACTTTGCTAACTAATGGTCTAGTCTTGTAGTAAGCAGGAAAAAACTTATTCATAGATTGGATACTTTCACTCGGTAACGGACCCATAAAGGCAAGAGTTTTTTCAGAAAGTTCAAAGGGAATGATTACCTGGGAAGCATAAATAGCGCGTATCTCTTCAGTGTTAGGGTTTGGAACGAACTCTCGTTCCCCAGAACGTGTTGTTGATTGGAGCTTCAAAGCGGGTTGAAGAACATTTGAAGATGAAGCCATGAAGAAATTTTTTTATTAAAAGAACAAGATTCTAAAAAGAGTGAAGATGTTTCAATTTTTTGGTGAAGAAGATGAATGAAAGGCGGTATAGAGACACAAGATCAAGTATTTAAAGGTTTAACGGAAACCTTTTTAAATCTTTTGGGTAAAGCCCGAGAGACACGTGGCGGCTGGTGATTTAATCCAACGGCGGTCGAATGAGTTAGCTTTACTCCTAGTATGTAGGAGTAATGATCAGGAAGTAAGGTTAAAACGTGGGAATGTAAGTTATGAGAAGACATCTTTGAAAATGACAAGACGTTTCGGAAACAGTGTTATCAGTGATTATGACGCTAGTCAGCAGTCTTGGAACTTTCAAGGATCATAAAAACGAAATCTTATAATGACAAGAAACGCCTATTTCTGTTGATTCTCGAAACAGGCATTTATTGGGGGCAATTTGTTAGCTGAAGATTTCGTTTTATGTTGTTTATCCTTCGAAGGAGTTGAGAATCGAAGGAAAGATGGTTACTGATGGCCATCCCTTAAAAAGTAAAAAGAATGGCCACTGATGGTCATGTTTCGAAAAATAAAGACTTCTAAGTTCGATGAAGATAAGTGAACGCTGAAAGATTAATGAAAGCATATGTCTTCGGGACTTAGACAAAATTCATAGAATATGTATTCAAGTATTACTACTTAGCGTGTTTTTTAGTAGTGTTTGTTTAATACACTGCCACGCGTCGAAGATGGACTCAGGCGGGAAGATTTGAAATTCGAAGACGGTTTTGTAACCGTTCAACAACAGATGGCTTCGCTGGAAGTTCTGATGAGAAACGTGGCAGCAGATTAGTATAGGACCGTTAAGGTCGAAACTAGTATAAATAGGAGTCTTAGTGTTAGGATTCTGTGTGTTCATTTTGTACAAATCACTCACATATTTACTCAAGTATCAAGCGTTAAGAGAAAGAGTTCGCTGAGAAAATGTACGTATGACACCACCATTTTAATACATGTGTATTATCCTTTTTGTTTTTATCTTTCAGAATTACTGCATTTCGTTTACTTCTTGCCATTTACGTTTCTGCATCTTTACTTTAACGTCACTTACTTTCGAATTACTTTCATGCTATTTACTTTCAAAGTCTTTTATATTTCTGCAGTTTAAGATTCTTTACGTTTCAATTGTCCTTTTAATTTTTTATGTCATGTCACTTCGTTGAAGTCACATTTATACGTAACAAAGTGATTGTCAAGACTATTTGTTCTGTTAATCGAACAACGCTTATTGAAGAAGACAAATAATGAATATGGTTCGGACAAACATTGATAACAATCTTCTTGACTATGTGTCCTAGGATCAATCTAGTCGATCCTGCAAGTAACCAAATCATATTTATTATAGTTTGGAAGACTAGCGGTTGTTTACCGGAAATCACCGTAAACACCTGCACAAACACATCAGTTCAAGCAATGCAATTTAGACTAACAGAGTTTTGACTGTTAATAGTTTTAAGTCTGACCCTAAACACTAGTCAACACTAACTGATTTTGATAATTCTCCCTTAACTAACTTCCAGCTCAGCCAACCGAATAACAGAATGCAACCGAAACAGAATCTCAGCCCTCTAATCTCATAACAGAAAATTTGATCCAAAGGCTCTAATCTTCTCTTCTAACTAACCTTCCCTCTCATTTTCCAATTTCAAAAATGACATCTAACCTAAACTTCATCCCAATCTCTAACCATCACCAACAGAAAAACAGAATTAAAACTAACTAACTGATCCAATCTCAGCCCTCCAATCCATAACAGAAAACTCTCATCCTAGGGCTACTAATCACTCTCCTCTAACTAATTCAGTTTCTTCCATTCCTAGTCAGCATCTCCCAACCTCAATCCTCACCTATCTAACTGAAACCGAACCTATCTCCAAGCCAAAAACTCACCCGAGCCTACACTCTATATAACCACCCTTCCCTCCATAATTCAAACTCCTGAACCATTCATCATCATCTTCATCATTCTTCACTCTCCACTTCAACACACACTCATTCTCCACCAACACACGCATCACCTTCAACCACCCTCACTCTCTTCTCTCTTCACCGAGCCATTTTCTTCACATTCTCCTCCATCATCATCTTCATCACAAATTCATCACACTCTCTCTCATCTCCCTAACCCTCACAAGAGCTCCTTCGACATACCTCTTGAAGCCTCACATTGAAGCTTCATTGAGGTAGAGCTAAACCTCAACCTTCTGCAATCTTCGTCTCACTCACATATCCACAACAATCTCTCGCACTCTCTGATTATCCCTCACCTCACAACACCATTCAGAAATCACAGAGAAAGAAAATAGAAGAAGAAGAAGAGGAAGTGGATGAATCGGAATAACAAAGAGCGGAGTTTACCTGAAGAATTTCGTCGTTCTTCTGTGTTTATTTCGCGTATTTCGTCAGCTTCGAAAGATTATTTCAGCTATCGGTATCGTAACACGTTTCCAGGTAAGCATTCCGATTCCTCAATCTTCTCCGCATTTTCTTGTTACCGATGTGAAGCTTGAAACCTCATGGTTCCTTCCCCCATGGTCTCTCTTTGTGATTCATAGCCGTCGGTGTTTAATTTCATTTTTGATTAGATCTAGGGTTTTCTGTTTAGCCTGATTAAGGGAGTTTGAGTTCGAATCGGAGAAAGAGGGGTAGAGATTTGAGAAGAGGAGTTTGAGAGCTTTTGAGTGGTAGTGACAGATGTTGAAGCTGGGTGGTGCCGCCGTCGGAAGCGGTTTCCGTTGAGGTAGGACGGCGGCCGGAGTTGGTTTACGTGATAGAGTCTGAGAGGTGAACGAAATAAGGTGAATGGTCACAAATGTTTAACCCTTGCTCTCTTTTATTTCAATTTCAATTGGTAGCAATTAAACTGGTAGTAATTAATTAATTAATTTGAATCTGATAATAGTAATTGATTAATATGGAAGTTTAGGTCAATCTGTATACTAATTGATATTAATTGTGCATAAAGTCTGAGTTTGAATTGGATTAATGTGAGATTAACGGACCTTGATAAATAATCAGAATAAATTAGATCCAACACCTTGGGCCACGAATTCCTTAATACACCCCCTTGGCCCATGTTAATTCTTTTTGGCTGGTCACTATTTCAAATCGCCTTTGGGCCTTCCATAGATATAACTGCTAACAGCACCACTATTCCGATTTCACACCCCCCTGACTTACACCATTTCATATTAGAATTTAGATTTCTAACTTGGTTTTCTCTTATTATTTTTCTTGATAATAAAAACACAATAAAAAATTGCTAATCTTCTTTTAGGCTTTAATACTCATTTTTGACATAGAAATATACGCTTTAAAAAGTATTAGTTTAGGCTAATTGTTTCAATCCTTTTTGCTTGACTCGTAATCCAATTCTTCTCATAAAAACCAATATAAAAATAGTAGTTTTTCTAGGTTTTTTTTTGCACTTAATTTTGATTCGTTTCTTATATGCTTTTGTGCTAATTTTGTATGTTTGTGTTTACATTGATTTTGGCCATATCTTGGCCTATTTTGATATCATTTGTATGCTCCATTTAGAATTGCCATGTTAACATTAGACTTAGACTAGAATAACAACTATTAGGTTAGAATTCTTAGGCTAGTCTCCCCCATTTTCATTCTTTTTCTTTTACAACACTAAAACATCTAATAAATATCCAAAATAAAATCCCCATAAAAAATACAAAGAAAATACTTAAAACACTAATAATCAAAGTGAAAATTCTTAAAAAGGGAATGGAAGCTTGAACGTCCCTTGCTTTAGGGAACGTTCGAGTGCTTGGATCTCCCTTGCTTTAGGGAACCATTCGAGCGTAAGTTCCCACTTCTAAAAAACACAAACCATAGAGTAACTCGAGTTTCCCTTGCTTTAGGGATTTCCTCGAAACACTCAAACTCTCTCTCTCTCTCTTCTCTCCTTTCTTAAGGGCATTGTTATCTCCGCTCCATTGCATCCTAGGCTGTCCCCTTATGCAAGAGCGCGAGCGTTAACTCCGCCCAACTAAAAAACACAAAAACAAACAGAAAATCGTGAGCCGAACTACGGCGCTCTGATTCCTGAAAAGGATACGTAGGCATCAAGTCGCGGGGCTTGAACGAGCACATTTGTAAATATTTCCTTCTTTTCCCCGTATTTCTTTTTGCATGCATTCGCATTTAGACATAGACATAGTACTCACCCTTTAGATAGAAACAAACATAGGTGGATACCATCGAGTACGATGGGCGCGAGGGGTGCTAATACCTTCCCCTTGTGTAACCGACTCCCGTACCTTGATTCTCTGGTCGCAAGACCCTGTTCCTTCCTTTCCTAGGTTTTCTGATATTCCTTTCCCTTATGGGATAAATATATTGGTGGCGACTCTGTTCATTTTTCGCGAGCGTGCGACACTGTCAAACATGGATGTCATGACATTCACCGACAAAACATGTATTAGCTTAAACATATGCAGCCTGCATAACACCATATAAAGCATGTCATGACATTGTTCAAGACATTAAACACCCAGGTATGTTTTACCACAAATGCAGCCAACATGAAAACACCTACAATCTCCCCCTTTGGCAAATTTTTGGCTAAAACAACCTGTCACATCATATTAGAGAAACACTTGCAGCAAAAAACACACAACCACACACAATCAAAGCTAATACAGTACAACATACCACACAAACAACATACATTACTACTACCATCAGTATGTATACATCAACCACAGCTACTGCTACTTCTACAGCAATCATCAAAGCACATAACATGGATATGCTACCAGCAGCTGTCAAGTATAACAGAAATAAATTGCTATACTACACACAATAAAATTAAACATATCAACACAAAATAAGAATGTCTGAATTGTTGATCACACACTTGTTGTTCTGGGGTGACATTACTATTACTACTCCCCCTGTTTGGCCAGAAAAGTTGCCAATGCAAGCAATCCCCTTCTCTCTCCCTTTTTTTTAAAGAGATCTATGGTTCCTCATAGATGCAGACTCCTAACTTGCTTCGCAAGTTTTCAAACTGTGTTGCATCAAGAGCTTTGTTGAATATGTTAGCTAGCTGAAGTTCAGTGGATACATGTTCCAAGTAGATCACTTTGTCTTCTACAAGTTCTCTAATAAAGTGATGTCTAATATCAATATGTTTGGTTCTGCTATGCTGAATTGGATTCTTAAAGATGTTGAGAGCACTGAGATTGTCACAGTACAAAGTCATGACATTCTGTATAATATTGTATTCAGTCAGCATTTGTTTCATCCAAACCAGTTGAGAACATCTACTACCAGCTGCTATGTATTCTGCTTCAGCAGTTGATAACAAGACACAGTTCTGCTTCTTGCTAAACCATGATATGAGATTGTTTCCTAAGAAGAAACGCCCTCCAGATGTGCTTTTTCTATCATCAGCACTTCCAGCCCAAACAGCATCACAATACCCAGTCAGGATAGGGTCACACCCGTGAGTGTATAATATGCCATAGTTAGAAGTTCCATTTACATATTTGAAGATTCTTTTGACTTGGTTTATGTGACTTACCTTGGGTTCTGCTTGATATCTAGCACATACTCCAACTACAAATGCAATATCTGGTCTACTGGCTGTTAGATATAGTAGACTTCCAATCATGCTCCTGTACAAACTCTGGTCAACACTTGTGCCCCCTTCATCTTTAGATAAATCTTGTTGTATCCACCTTAATTTAGACCAGTCTAAGCCTTTTGTGTGAATCACAACCATCATCAGATTTACACCTTCATTTGTGATAAGAAGAATCATACTCTCCTTGTTTTATTGATTTCCCAGGTTGATTTGTGAAGCATTTGCTCTTTCAATCAAGGTTTTTGAAGCTTAGTCTATTGCTACTGGCTCCTCTCTTAGATGAAATTGATGATCAATAGATAGCTCCCTTAGGACCGTGTTCCATACAGTTCTTTCCTTGTATAGGTAGACTTCTCTTTTCATATCTCTAGTCTAGATGTCATTAAGTGCAACCATCATTGTTTTCTTTAGGTCAAGGTTGTGAGTACTCCAGGAAGTTGTAGATGATTTCCTTGATCTTCCAACAGCTTCTGGTATTTGGTTCATAACAATGATCTCCCTATGGAGAACATTTTGGATACAGAAGGATGAACATTTATCAATTCCAGAAGCCTCTTTTATCTTAGTGCACACAGTTGATTTTTCAGCATATTCTGATGTTACGACATCTGTTTTGACATTTTCACATTCCAGTGAGTTGGTAGTCTCACCTTCTTCCATATCATCGCGCTTCATTGTTGTGTTCTTGCTTATAGCAGGAATGAGCTCTTCTTTTCTGGGACCTTCATCTTGTTTAGGTTTCCTTCTTCTAGGGCTTCCTGTTTTCCTTATAGTCTCATTCTTATTCATGCCACAACTTGAGTGTTCAGTGTCAGGACATAACTTCCGCTGAGGTGACTTTATCTTGCCCAGATTTTTTTGTTGAGGGATCTTTCTTTTGGTAGGTGCATGAGCTTCAAGACAATTGAACCTTAAGTGACCTATCTTGCCACATTGATGGCATCTCTTGGCTGAGATAGGTGTATCCTTTTCTTGATGTTTTTCGGATGTTGAAACTTTTGATTGGACTTCTTTTTCTTCATCTTGTTAGGGATGATTCTCACCTCTGACTTGTTGATATTTATGCCTTGATTACTTCCCATTATTGTCTTATTGTTAGATCTAGGGGTGTTCAAAACCAAACCAACCCAATAGAAAACCGCAAACCAAACCAAACCAAACCGAACCGCAAAAAACCGCATTTGGTTCAGATTAGTTTGGGTCATCTTTTAATAAAACTGCACGGTTCGGTTCGGTTTGCGGTTTGTATTTTGTAAACCAAACCAAACCGAATCAAACCGCATTATGTTACAACCTAACTTTTACTTAACTCACATCTGTTAGAACAAGATTTGTTCTTATCAATTATCTTAGTTTTGATGATAACAATAATATGAATTTTGCTTAAGATAATATGGTACTCTAATCCAATGCAATTTCCCTTTCAGGAAATATATATAAAGAGTACGCATAATTCAGCGCTCAGAAGATGTGTCTCAAATGGTTCAGCATGCAACATCAGAACATGGTCTGGCAAGACATCAGAAGATGGTCGAAGCAGAATCAGAACATGGGTCTATGGAAGCATCAGAAGAACATGAGATCAGAAGCACTGAAGATCAGAAGATGGTATCACGCTCAGAAGCACTTCAAGGTCAGAAGATGCTGTGCACCAAGCTGTTTGACTCTGATGATATTCAAACGTCGTATTCACAAACATCAGATCAGAAGGAAGTACACGTGGCAGACTACGCTGACTGACAAAAGGAACGTTAAAGCTACTAAAGGCTACGTCAGTAGACACAGCGTGAACAAGGCTCGAGGTAGTTGACAAAAGCGTATAACATTAAATGCAAAGCTGTACGGAACACGCAAAGCATTAAATGCATTCAACGGTCATCTTCTCAACGCCTATAAATATGAAGTTCTGATGAGAAGCAAGGTTAACGATTTCGCACCAATACAATTCAAATTAACTTGCTGAAACGCTGTTAAAATCTAAACTCAGAATCTTCATCTTTATCAAAGCTCACTACATTGCTGTTGTAATATCTTAGTGAGATTAAGCTTAAATTGTAAGAGAAATATCACAGTTGTGATTATCGCTTTTAAGAAGCATTTGTAAACTCTTGAATAGATTACATTAAGTTGTAAGGAACTAGAGTGATCAGTTGATCAGTATACTCTAGGAAGTCTTAGCAGTTAGCTGAGCAGGAAGTCTTAGCAGTTAGCTGAGCAGGAAGTCTTGGCAGTTGGCTGAGCAGGAAGTCTTGGCAGTTGGCTGAGCAGAAAGTCTTAGGAGTGAACTAAGCCTAGAGTGATCGTGTTGATCAGTAGACTCTAGAAAAGTCTTAGGAGTGAACTAAGCAGTTGTTCCTGGAGTGATCAGGTTGTGATCAGAAGACTCTGGAAGACTTAGTTGCGGCTAAGTGGAAAACCATTGTAATCCGTGCGATTAGTGGATTAAATCCTCAGTTGAGGTAAATCATCTCTGCGGGGGTGGACTGGAGTAGCTTCGTTAACAGTGAACCAGGATAAAAATAATTGTGCATTTTATTTTTATCGCTCAAGATTTTAAGTCACACTTATTCAATCCCCCCCTTTCTAAGTGTTTTTCTATCCTTCAATTGGCATCAGAGCGCCGGTTCTAAGGTGCAAGCACTTAACCGTGTTTAGAAAAGATTCAGGAAGAGAAAAACGCTTCATTTAAAAGATGGTTGATGAAAGTGAAAGGACTATACCTACACCTGCATCTACATCTGGCTCTGCTGAGCAATACAACGGTAACAATGGTTATACTAGACCGCCAGTATTTGATGGTGAAAACTTTGAATACTGGAAAGATAAACTGGAGAGTTACTTTCTGGGTCTAGATGGTGATCTATGGGATCTTCTGATGGATGGTTACAAACATCCAGTAAATGCCAGAGGCGTGAAGCTGTCAAGGCAAGAAATGAATGATGACCAAAAGAAGCTTTTCAGGAATCATCATAAATGTAGAACTGTTTTGCTGAATGCTATCTCTCATGCTGAGTATGAGAAGATATCTAACAGGGAAACGGCCTATGACATATATGAGTCTTTGAAAATGACTCATGAAGGAAATGCTCAAGTCAAGGAGACAAAAGCTCTTGCCTTAATCCAGAAGTATGAAGCCTTCAAGATGGAGGATGATGAAGACATTGAAAAGATGTTTTCGAGATTTCAAACTCTGACTGCTGGATTGAGAGTTCTTGACAAAGGATACACCAAGGCTGATCATGTAAAGAAGATCATCAGAAGCTTACCCAGAAGATGGGGTCCGATGGTGACTGCATTCAAGATTGCGAAGAATCTGAATGAAGTTTCTCTGGAAGAGCTTATCAGTGCCTTGAGAAGCCATGAGATTGAGCTGGACGCAAATGAGCCTCAAAAGAAAGGTAAGTCTATTGCATTAAAATCTAATATCAAGAAATGCACTAACGCTTTTCAGGCTAGAGAAGAAGATCCTGAAGAATCAGAATTTGAAGAAGAAGATGAACTGTCCATGATTTCCAGAAGGCTAAATCAACTCTGGAAGACCAAGCAAAGGAAGTTCAGAGGCTTCAGAAGTTCAAGGAAATTTGAACGTGGAGAATCTTCTGATGAAAGAAGATTTGACAAGAAGAAGGTCATGTGCTATGAATGCAATGAGCCTGGACACTACAAGAATGAATGTCCAAATCTTCAGAAGGAAAGTCCCAAGAAAAAGTTTCATAAGAAGAAAGGTCTTATGGCAACCTGGGATGAGTCAGAAGATGATTCAGAAGATGAGCAGGCCAACTGTGCGCTGATGGCGACAGAAGATGACGGATCAGAATCTACATCAGAATCAGATTCTGAAGAGGTATTTTCTGAACTTACTAGAGATGAGTTAGTTTCCGGTCTAACTGAACTTCTGGAACTCAAGTCTCAGATCAGTCTCAAATACAAAAAGCTGAAAAAGCAATTTGAATTTGAAACAAAGAAGCTTGAGTTGGAGAATTCTGAATTAAAGGAAAAACTTTTAAAATTATCCAATAATGTTGGATCTCCTTCTGATTCAGAAAAATCCACTCCCAGTCTGAACCATATTCTGAAAGAATATGATTTAAGTTTCAGGAAGTTCCTATCTAGAAGTATTGGCAGAAGTCAGCTAGCTTCTATGATATATGCTGTGTCTGGAAACAAAAGAGTTGGCATTGGTTATGAGGGTGAAACCCCATACAAACTTGAACCTGTTGATGAAATGAAAATTACATACAAGCCATTGTATGATCAGTTCAAGTATGGCCACTCACATGATATTAGGCACACTTCACATGCACAAAGTTTTCACAGTACACACACTAAGAAGCATGTGACACAACCTAGGAAATATCATGAAACTCACATTAAGAATTATCATGCTGTTCCTCCTATTGCTTACAATGTTAAACCCAAGTTCAATCAGAACTTGAGAAAATCTAACAAGAAAGGACCCAAGAAGATGTGGGTACCAAAGAAAAAGATTATTTCTTTTGCAGATTCTCTTGATAACAAAGAAGACAACATTCAACATGACTTGACACCTGGATTCAAGTTGGTCTCAACACTTGAAAGGAAGAAAGATTGTCTTTCAAGTTCTGGTTCTTAAATCTGTTGAAGAAACTTTGTTTGTAGGAATTCAGAAAAGAAAGTTTATTAGTCTTGGAACCATTTGTTTTGTCTGTCTCTGAAGCATTGATGTTTCATTCTTGATACTACAGAATATACAAAACATTGAAACATTAATTGTGGACAAATCAGTAAACATCTGTTTTGATGATAAACTTGTTTCTGATGAAACAAAGAGCTTAAGAATTTCTGCAGATACAGTTGTGTCCTATCAGAAGCTGCAGAACAAAGAAGTAAACCTCCAGAAGCTGTGTATATCAGAAGTAATGGATCAGAAGATCATTCAGTCTTATATCTGCACACTTCAGAAGGAGTATTTCCAGAAGTGAAACTTGATCAACTCAGAAGCAGTGATCAGAATCTGAAGGCGTAAAGTCTGTTCTTAATACAGCTGTCATCTATTATCTAATGATGAACACGTGTCTGTACGGTTTGTACAAAGCGTGCAGTTGAAAAGACGCCGACCTAGGTAACTGTATTAAATCATTTCATTTACTGTGTTCTCTCTCCTAATGTCATTTCTCATTAAATGCATAATGATTTTTTTTTAAATCTTTTATTTAACCCGCTTCATCTTCATTCCCTATTTTTTTTCTTTTGTGCATTCATCTCGTTACATCTCTCTTCAAACCCTAGTTCTTGATTTGATCTCAAAGCATTATCACAATGAATTCATCTTCTCGTTCTTCAATCTCTAAAGATAGCATCACTTCCACACAAAACCGTTTAAACAAAAATGATGCTCCGTTGAAAACTTGCTTAATACCCACGAAAGAACTGGAAGTTTTATGTGAATCGGCTGTGGATATCAACAACCTTAAAGCAAATGGCTTTCAGTGTGATGCAAGAATCCTTGAGCAAGGATGGTCTAAATATCTTGATAGATTGGTTGGTCCAATTTATCCAGAACTTGTAAAGGATTTTTGGGTACATGCAACAGTGACCCCAACTGCCATCATTTCTTTCGTGCTAGGGCATGAAGTGACTATCACTGAGAAACTCATCAGAAAGCTGTACAATCTTAATGATGAAGAAGGTTGGTCTGAGTTTCAACCCCATACAGTTGACTGGACTTTAGTTGCAAAACAAATCTCTACGGTTGCTGGAACTGACTCTGCTTTTACGGGCAACTTAAAGCCTTTTTATAAAGTATGGGCTGAGATTATCCTGGGTTCTCTTCACCATAGAAAAAAGATGCGCTGCTCCTCCTACATCAGCCCGACTCACAAGTATACTCTTTTCTGCATTGGCAAAAAGATAGAGATCAACATCTCTCATATTCTATTTGAGAATCTGAAAACCTCTATCTTTGAGTCAAGAGAAGACGAAAGGGCGAAGTACCCTCATATTCCAAGAACAACCATTCCTTTCGGAAGGATGATTTCAGACATTCTGATTGAAAGCAAAGTGGTGGACTCCATCAGAGATCGTAATGCCTCGCATTTTCTTGGAGTAACTCAAGGTCCCATCTTCAATGGTGTTGATCTGTTCGGACTGGAAGTCATTAAGAATGTACCTGTTATGTGCACAAGCTTTCCTGACATTCTGTCCAGAAGAATTGCTGTTAAAGGGTTCATCTCTCTGTTTCATAAAGAACTTGATCAAGTTGTCAAGTTTTACTTGGAAGATTGCGTGAGGAAGCAATCAGATGTTGATCCTGCTTGGATCCGTGGCAGAGTACTTCCGTCTAAAGAGGATATTCTGAAGAAGGATAAGAAGGAACGACAGGCAAGGTTAAAAAGAAAGGCTGAAGAAGATGAGGCTGAAAGAGCCAAGAAGTTGAGGGTCACCTATGATCCTGACAAGGTGGAATCTAAAGAACGAAGAGATAAAAGGATCAGAGATTCCTTTCGCAGAACCAGATCTTCTTCCTCTTCTTCTGTACAAATCTTCAGAAATGTCCTTACTCCTCCTCCTTCTGTCCCTAAACCATCTTTCCAACCACCTCCATCTGAACCAAAAGTAAACTTCACTCTACCAAATCCTTCTCCATCATTCTCCTCCTCTCCCATTCTAAACCCCACACCGTTGAGCATTCTTCCACCAACTCCTTCTGATAATTTCCCCTCACCAATTTCCTTTACAAATACTCCACCCTCTCCTCAAGTCATTCCATCTGACACTCCAACCTCATCAATCATTCTCTCAGATATTCCCTCCTCCTCAACCACCGTACCTCCACCTTCTATATCTCATCCATTACCTACCAGAAAATCCCAACCCTACTGCCTTCTCTATCCAGACTACAAATTTACCTTCAATCCGCCTGAACCTGAACCTTCTACATACCTGGAACTCTTCAGACATGAGGTGATTAGCAGTCTAGACCTTCTGAAGGATGCATTCCTAAATGGTCTGGATGATGTTTCTACAAGAAATCTCTGGAGAAGATTTCGCAAGGATTTTCAAGTAGAAGCAATGGGTGTTCAGAAAAGACTAGTGGCTGCTGCCCCTGGTTACCCTGGTTACCTTCTGGAGGAAGATAATGGTATCTACTACCATCCTCTCAGAAATTGTGTTGCTGCTGAGGAGAAGCCCTTTGTGGATGAATTGGAAGTATTGAGACTGGCTGCTGCAATGGAAGCAAACCCATGCAGGGACATGGTTATCTGGATTCCTGAGTATCCTGTTCTGCTTGGAGACTTCAAGACCTTATTTGACTTTCTGAGGGAAAACCCTTCTAAGAAAGACCCTAGCTTGGTCATTCCAGAAGTTGTTGACCCACCAGAAGTGGAAGGTCCCTCTGCTCCAAGGAATTTAGCTGCCATTCTTCAGGCTCTAGAGAATGGAGACTCTGAAATTCCTGCTGCAGAGTATGGAGATGCTTCTATGCAAGAAGCAGATGCTGAAGATCATGTTGCTAAATCAGACCCTGTTGAGGATATCCCAGCAAATGATACTTCTATGGAAGCTGCAGATCAACATGTCATTCCTGTGGTTGAAAGCGGTGAAACTTCTCTTGATGAACCTTCTCGTCTTGCAAGGACTCTAGAAGCGATTCAGAGGAGACAGGATGAGCAAAGTTCACTCAATGAGAAGTATGATGCTTTCATTGAGAGGCAAGAAGAACACAACAATGATGTCAAACAGATGCTGGCCAAGATCTTGTCAAGACTAGGGCCATCTTAGATTGAGTCTATGTTGTTTCTTTCTTTTCTTTGCATCTGTTTTGTTTCTGTGCATCTGATTTTTTTCATCTTGTACTTCTGTACCCATTGGTTGAACCTTAATGAAATCATTTTCTTCCTCCATGTGTTCTGTTTTATTCATCTGAATCTTTTCTATTTTTTTTCTTCTTTTTGATGTTATGACAAAAAGGGGGAGAAAGATAAATGATAAATGATTTGATTAAATCTATCAGTTGCTGGGTAAAGGCTCCCACACATTCACTAACAAGAACTGCAAGTTCTATATGGTTTAAGTGTTTTGCAGGTACAAAGAAGTGAAGTGAATCTTCAAAGCAAACACTAGAAGCAAAACCATTGAAACTGAAGCAAGCTGAGTGCTGTCAAGCTTCAGAGATCAGAAGCAAGAAAGAAGAATGAATCAGAAGCACTGATAATAGAATTTGAATATCATTGTCTATCCTGTTCTGACAAAATTCTATTTGCCCTGATACACATAATGTTATGGCTCTGATACATTATTTGCTCTGATACATGTTTTTAGCCTAAAATGCTCTGATACATTTGGCTCTGATACATATCATGTATTTGAATATACATTTTATGTTCTAACTCGTTCATGCTGACTTTTGTCGTTTAGTTTTTGTTCTGTAACATTTCAGGATGTAGAGATGCTCAAATGATGCTCTGGTACATTCAACAATGTTCTGATACAAATCTAGCATGAAGTGATGTTAGTAGACATTCAAAGTTCTGAAGCTATCCGAGGGAAGCAGAAATCAGAAGATGTGAATGTTCTAAAAAGATCCAGAAATTCAAGTTCTGAAGCTGTCCAATGGAAGCAGAAGTCAGAAGCTATGGATTCTCTGAAGGCAGAAGCTCATATGATCGTCTCTACCGAAATAATCAGGGAAGTCTTTTATTAAAGTTCTTCGAGTATTTATTTCAGGGGGAGATTATTTATCTCAGGGGGAGATTGTTAATCTCAGGGGGAGACATATTCATATGCTTATGCTATAGCTGTGTAATTTGTCTTTTGCCGTCTACTCTTTCTGATCGCAAATTCATATCATTTATATATGTTTTTGTCATCATCAAAAAGGGGGAGATTGTTAGAACAAGATTTGTTCTTATCAATTATCTTAGTTTTGATGATAACAATAATATGAATTTTGCTTAAGATAATATGGTACTCTAATCCAATGCAATTTCCCTTTCAGGAAATATATATAAAGAGTACGCATAATTCAGCGCTCAGAAGATGTGTCTCAAATGGTTCAGCATGCAACATCAGAACATGGTCTGGCAAGACATCAGAAGATGGTCGAAGCAGAATCAGAACATGGGTCTATGGAAGCATCAGAAGAACATGAGATCAGAAGCACTGAAGATCAGAAGATGGTATCACGCTCAGAAGCACTTCAAGGTCAGAAGATGCTGTGCACCAAGCTGTTTGACTCTGATGATATTCAAACGTCGTATTCACAAACATCAGATCAGAAGGAAGTACACGTGGCAGACTACGCTGACTGACAAAAGGAACGTTAAAGCTACTAAAGGCTACGTCAGTAGACACAGCGTGAACAAGGCTCAAGGTAGTTGACAAAAGCGTATAACATTAAATGCAAAGCTGTACGGAACACGCAAAGCATTAAATGCATTCAACGGTCATCTTCTCAACGCCTATAAATATGAAGTTCTGATGAGAAGCAAGGTTAACGATTTCGCACCAATACAATTCAAATTAACTTGCTGAAACGCTGTTAAAATCTAAACTCAGAATCTTCATCTTTATCAAAGCTCACTACATTGCTGTTGTAATATCTTAGTGAGATTAAGCTTAAATTGTAAGAGAAATATCACAGTTGTGATTATCGCTTTTAAGAAGCATTTGTAAACTCTTGAATAGATTACATTAAGTTGTAAGGAACTAGAGTGATCAGTTGATCAGTATACTCTAGGAAGTCTTAGCAGTTAGCTGAGCAGGAAGTCTTAGCAGTTAGCTGAGCAGGAAGTCTTGGCAGTTGGCTGAGCAGGAAGTCTTGGCAGTTGGCTGAGCAGAAAGTCTTAGGAGTGAACTAAGCCTAGAGTGATCGTGTTGATCAGTAGACTCTAGAAAAGTCTTAGGAGTGAACTAAGCAGTTGTTCCTGGAGTGATCAGGTTGTGATCAGAAGACTCTGGAAGACTTAGTTGCGGCTAAGTGGAAAACCATTGTAATCCGTGCGATTAGTGGATTAAATCCTCAGTTGAGGTAAATCATCTCTGCGGGGGTGGACTGGAGTAGCTTCGTTAACAGTGAACCAGGATAAAAATAATTGTGCATTTTATTTTTATCGCTCAAGATTTTAAGTCACACTTATTCAATCCCCCCCTTTCTAAGTGTTTTTCTATCCTTCAACATCCAACCCAAACTTAAACCTATTATACCTTAACCTTATGATTACGAACAATTTTCTCATCCTTACATATATAATTTAAGTCCCGATCTTCTCAAATTTCTAATAACATTATCGCACCTTCTTTGCCACATACATCTTCCCTCTTCTTCTATAATATCTACTCTTTTATATTCTTTCTTTTTCACCTTCTCATTTTTTATGTAAATTTTCCGTATTTGAGTTTCGTTTTTATCGCACATCTTCTTCTCTAATCTCCCAACTTTTTTTTTCTTTTTCAACTTCACTAATCTCTCGTCTCTTCTATTTTTTGTTTCATTATAATAATTTTTATATTTTTTTATGATATTATTTTATGTTTAATATTCCACTTTTGTCTAATTTAATTATTACATATTAATTGGAAAATTGTTGTCAAAATATGACGAGTTTTGTTGTTATTTGATAGTGTATGAATGTCTAAATACAAAATTATGTTGTCATCTATATGTGTATGCATGACTCAATAAAATATTTGTAAAAAACCGAACCAACCGAACCGAACCGCATTAGTTTGGTTTGGTTCGATTCAGATTTTTTTAAAGCCAGCCAAACCAAACTAAAACGCACGATTTTTTCTCTTGCGGTTCGGATGATTTTTTTCGTCAAAACCGCCCAAACCGCACCGTGAACACCCCTAGTTAGATCTTGTGTTTCGCAGCTTCCTCTCTCGGTTAACAATGTTTATCATGAGAATTACTCTTTCTTCTTGTAATAGTGCATAAGCATTTTTATACACTGCCAATATTTTACACAGTCTTTCGCTTATTAGACACGTCTCATAATATCCAGCAGCAAGTTCACTAATGGTGAGTTCTTCAACATAAGACTCATCATCAGACTCATCCATTTCTTCAACAGGATTCTTCGTTCTGGGAACATGAACCTCTAGTTTGATAGTTCTTTCTTGATGATTACCCTTAATTTTTTCTTTGGCCATGGGACAAGTAGAAGGAAACTTTGAGGTTTTAGGCTCCCATAGGTAGTAATTATCCTTAGACCTAAATCCCTTCACGACTTCTTCATTTTCTCCATTTGTGACAATACATTCTTCTTTAGTGAACCTGACATTGAACCCTTCATCACATAGTTGGCTGATACTTATAAGATTTGCAGCCAGTCCTTGTACCAGCAAGACATTATTCAGATTAGGAACACCAGGACATGCCAACACCTTTGACTTCTCTTATTTCTCCATCACCAAGAGTCACATAACTGGTTCCATCAAGTTTGATGTCTACTAATATGTTCTTTCTTCCAGTCATATGATTTGAGCAACCACTGTCAAGGTACCAGTCTTCCTTCGCAGGCATTCTTAGAGAAGTGTGTGCTACTAGAGCAACATTCTTAACCACCCAATGTTGCTTCCTGTCAAGAGTATCATGTTTAGGTTTGGCTTGATGTGTTTGGTTGGGATATCCAACTAGTCTGAAACAGAATGGCTTTATGTCACCAAATCTTCCACAGTGGTGACACCTCTATCTTTGGAATTTCTTCTTTGTTTGGCTCCTTCTTGTATTTGCTTGATGTTGTGACATTGGTTTTAACATCTGGTTTATCAAGCAAGCTTCAGGTTTTGATCTCCTGACCCCATAAGTGAATTCCGCTTTAGCCACAAATCCTACCCAGACATATCTCCTGCTCCTTGTCCAAACTAAAAGATTTCTTCCAGAATGTCAGTTCCATTATTCAACATCCTGAAAGATTTAGTCATTTGATCAAGTTTGGAGTTCAACATGCTCATTTCACTACTGAGAGAGTTTATGGTTGCAAGAGGTTCATTCTTCTCAGTTTCCAGCTCCTTTATGATTATCTTTTGCTTCTCCACTTGTTTGCAGACTTCAACATTCTTGATACACAACTTCTTGTATGAGGCAGCAAGCTCATCAAAGGTTAGCTCATCATCACTGGAATCATCATTAGATGCATAGACACGTGACATGTTTTGCAGTTTCCTCTTCAGACTCATTGTCAGATTCTTTATCAGACCAAGTGACAGACAACCCTTTCTTTTGCTCCTTGAGGTAGGTAGGACATTCAGCTCTAATGTGTCCATATCCTTCACATCCATGACACTGAACCCCTTTGCCTTGATTGGGCTTCTATTCAGCTTTAAATCTTCTGCTAGGATCATAGGTCTTGCTGATGTCATTGGAAGAGTTCTTGACATTGGGTATGGACTTCTGATCAACCCTTTTAATGAACCTGTTGAATTGTTTTCCAAGCATGACTATGGCTTCTGATAAATTTTCATCACTTCCACCATTGCTTTCTCTTGAATTATCTTCAGTGTTGGAAACAAAATCTATGCTCTTGTTCTTCTTTTCAACAGAGTCACAAATACTCATCTCAAAGGTTTGTAGAGAACCAATGAATTCATCCAGCTTCATGTTGCTGATGTCCTGAGCTTCTTTTATAGCAGTCACCTTCATAGCAAATCTCTTAGGCAGTGATCTAAGGATCTTTCTTACCGGTTTTTCTTCTGACATGTTTTCTCTTAAGGCTCCTGAGGTATTTGCAATCTCAAGGATATTCATGTAGAACTCATGAATGGTCTCATCCTCTTTCATCTTGAGATTTTCAAACTAGGTGGTAAGCATTTGAAGTTTAGACATCTTCACCTTGGATGTGCCTTCATGAGTTGTTTTGAGAATATCACAAACTTCTTTAGCCAGATCACAGTGTTGCACAAGTCTGAATATGTTCTTGTCAATTCCATTGAACAAGGCATTTAGTGTCTTGGAATTGCCCAAAGTCATCTCTTCCTCAGTTTTGCTCCATTGTTCTTCAGGAATTAGAACAGTGGTTCCATCTTCCATTACCTTCTCAGGATGTTTCCATCCGTTTTCCACGGCTCTCCAGGCCTTGCTGTCCATAGATTTTATGACAGCTACCATACGAGGTTTCCAGTAGTCATAGTTAGAGCCATCCAGGATGGGTGGTCTATTCCCAAACACTAACAATTCCTTCTCCATAGTACCAGAATTTTGTTGTCCCTAGATCTCACCCAAATGTAAACAGGCAGGGTACCTGCTCTGATACCAATTGAAAATTTTAGTAACTCACACGCGATGTCGTACTGGATGTTAAGACATCCACAATTACACAGAATAATACTGTAAAACAGAAAAGCATAAACACAGTAAAGAACACAACAAATTGTTCACCCAGTTCAGTATACAATAATACCTACTCTGGAGGCTACCAAGCCAGGGAGGGAATCCAATATAAGCAGTATTAATTCAGAGTTAAACTCCCCCGTTTACAACTCCTCAGTTAAGACCTACCCAATGTATTTCCAATCTAATCCTAGACCTGAGTATCTCCAATCACTCCCCCTCAATCACAACAGTGATTACAAACAGACATTAATCAAATTAGAGAGAAGACACACTTCAAAAACACACCTTGATATGCTTAAAAGCTTCAATCAAGAGACACACGTTCGTGATTAAAATCTTAGAGTGACAAATTACAAAAGCAACCTATTCCAATACAATCATCAAAAGACAATTGCTTGGAGTACAAGAGACTAAACACACAGACACAAAACTACAGTTCTTCACAATTAACAAGTCTCTCTCTCTCTGCATTCCAAATTAGGATTGCAGTCTTCTTATATGCAGCTCTTGGGCCTCGGGCTTTCCAAGAACCAAATTAGGGTTAACCAAGTTAACCTAATTCACACGTCATCAGGTTGTCACAGAATGTCCTGTCAACGAAATCTTCTAGGAGAAATATTCAGCACACAATAAAATGTTTCCTAAATAGTAGAATGAGAGAATTGAGGTTTAGCTTTGTTTGATGCATCTTTTTTCAAATTTCATTTTAAAACTTCTTATGGTTTTCTTCAAATCGAGTGAGTTGTGTCTTAAATAAATGTTTTGTGAGGATGTGGTTGATATTGTCTTGAAGAGACGAATCCAATGATACCAATAGCATATGTTTTGGTTACCATTTGAAGTACCTTCAATTTCCTGCTGATTCCTTTGAAAATTGTTGGCTGGAGGTTGAAGATGACCTATGCGTCATTTTCAACCAATGCGTGTGTGTGCCATCTGAAATGTTTTTATTGGTTTGACTTTGTTAGACTTTTGTGTGTGCTTTGACTGAGGTTTACCATGCTCGTGTGTCTTAGAGGCATTTGATCTTCCAGGTTAATTAATGAGCTCTCAATCCAACGCCTCATACATTTTCTGATTTTATTCTATTTTCTTTTATTCCATTTAATTTCAAAAATTATGGAAAAAATACACAAAATCCTTTGAATTATTACTCATTTTATGAATATTTTTCTATATTTTTATTTTATCATTTGATATTTTTAATATTTTCTCTCATTTTCTTTATGTTTTAATTAGTTTAAAAATGTTTTTAAGTGTCTAAAAATTCTGAATTTTTTTTGGAAATGATCCTATGATTGTCCTTGACCTATGGTGATCTTTGGTTTGAATTTATTTGATGTTTATATATATGGTTTGATTTTTGGTTCTTATTTCTCTTTTAAAATCCATTTAAAAATTGGTTTTTTAATTCTATTTTGTTTAATACTTGATGATCCATTTTTGTGAATGCTTTGATATGATTTCTTTCTCTCTATTTATCTCCTTTCTCTTAACTTGTGGGTGCAAGCATTGAAAAGCTCATTGTGTGGAGGTTATGGTCTTACCATTCCTCTAATGAGACTTGTGATATTTGTTTTAGGAGAGTGATATCTAGATATCTATCATTTCTCAAACAAATACAATACATAGATTGTTATTGGTCGGCCTCATAGGTTCGAACTTCTATATAAGTCCACCTACGATTGCTTAATATAGACCTAAAGTTGTCTCGTATAAAAAATGATCATTCATGGCTCAAACCTATGTTTTAAAGTCCAAGTATGGTTGATTATTTGACTATGGTCCAATACATATGAAACTTGTTGTTAGGCGGTTTTGATTTTATCAATCCTCTAATGACTTTTCATTAATTTCGACTTAAGTTCATTATTCAACCATCGTTGATCATTACTTCTGACAATTAACAATTAACCAATAACTTCTAACTTTATCTTTATGCTTCTTTTATTATTTGATGCTTTATTTTATCTTATGCTTAATTTTTCATTTTTAGCATTCATTCTCATATTATTATATGATATTTTCTTTTTGTCCACTTGAATATTTACTTATGCTTATGCACCTTTTCTTTTGTCCATTTGGACTTTTATTTTGTTCTTAAGACATTAAAAATCAAATTGAACATTAAAAAACTTAAGGCTCTATTTGGACTATGGTTATTATCCCTTGACATTTTGGAGTTTTGGACTTCTTGGACTTAGGATTAGGAGCCTTGTAACTTTAAGACCTTGAGACCTTTAGATCTGGTGTTATCTTGTTGTTATTTTGTTTGAAGTCCTTGGAGTTTACTCCAAGGAATTGGGAATTTTTCTGTGTGCAAGTGCTATTTTAAAATTTCATCTGATGCGAGAGTAATTGCTGATAAATCAAGCTCCTCTAAGACGAATTTAAGATTTATCTGATATATGCTTAATTGAACTGTAAATATGGTCATTATTTATTCATTTGATCAAGTTCTTTTATTTCTATAATTTGAGTTTCATCCAAAGGAAGGGAATACTTATGTTGACTTCATGTCAAGTGTTGGCTTCTTTATTGATTAGATTGTTCTTGTCCTTAGCTTTTACTTTATGCATTAGGATAGTCTCTTCATCTCCTCCCCTTCTTAAACTTTCAAATTCTTTTTCCTGTTTTCAAAATCTTCACTGTCTTCATAACTTCATTTAAAACCTTTTTCCATTTTGGCTTTTCTTTTTAAAATCTTTTTTCAAAAGACCAGGCATGAGCAATTATCATAGTTAAGATGTAATTCTCCTATCTTCATGATATTGATTGATATGGTGTTGATTCTTTTCCACTTGAATGAATTAGTGGCATACTTAGTGATTGCTATCCACGTTAGAGCCCTTCTTTCATTTGTGATGCAAAGATCAATTTGTTCTCATGTTTATGACTGATGGTTGAGTTTTCTCGCCTAAGACCACAAAGTGTCTCTTCAATTTTAAACAAAGCATCATGTTTTCTTTTTGAGTAAAACTAAAAATGCTCTGACTTATCCATTGCACTGAGGTGGTTAAAAACCAAAGATGTATGTCCTACCTTTTCCCCAAGTGTTTGGGTGCTTCATGTATGGCTTGTCGCTTGGAGACTCGTCTCGGCTAAAAAAACGTAATAAATATAATCGAATGCCATGAGCCCTAAGTGGTGGAGAAGGAATAATTGAACACATGTCCCTTTGTTTTGAGTACTAGGACGCCTATTGTATAGCTTGTCGTTTAAATTCTCACATTCATCCATGGACTTTAATTTTGTTATATTCAAACACTTTATGCAATAAAAGGGATGAAAAGGGACGACATGGACGTATGTCATACCTTTTCCCCGAGTATTTGGGTGCCTGTTGTATAGTTTGCCTTTCGAATACTCGTCTCCTGCCTAAAATCAATTTTAACAAATATAACCTCTCTTTTTTCTCTTTAGCGCGACCGAAAACATTTCCTTAAATGAAAGATACTTTATCAATTTCGATGTGAAACTCAAACTAACGTTCATTCTTCTTATGTAGAAGTAGTTAACAGCATTGTCAACTCGAGTGTGATTAAAATATGATCTATGAGAATCCGGATTGAGTTTTATCCATTAAAATATTATAGACTCACAACGTTCCATACTTCCATGACTAGGTGATAAGCATTCTTTTTTCGGCTATAATGCTATATGAGAATCGTTCTCTAAAATCGACCAACTCAAAAATATTTGCTACCACAAACTACAAGGCTCTGATTTTTCAATTGCACCTAGGAATATGTAGACACGTGATTTTGAAATCTTGTCGAGCACAATAATAAAAAACCTAAAAATTTCCCTTTTCTTTTGTAATTAATTTGCAAAATTAGAAGATTGCAAGTAAACATCATGCTAACATTCTTTCGTAAAACTAACTAAATGGGTCTCGTTGAGTACAAGGAATGTGAAGGGTGCTAATACATTCCCTTTGCATAACCGACTCTCGAACCCACTTTTGGTTGCGATGACCATATCGTTGTTCTTTCTAGGGTTTTATCGATATTTTTCCTTTCTTTTTGGAATAAATAAAGCTTGATGCCGACTCTGTTGTATTTTGAAGGTTCATTATGCTAAGGTAGTTTTTGCGCCGTGACAAAGTTGTCTTGAAACTAATCGTTCTTGAAGATTTGGTTGGGATTTTTAGGTAGCTTGCAAGATTGTGGTTGTTGTTATTAGTGATGACAAGTTCCAGTGAAAAGAAGGTGGTTCATCTCTCCATATTACCTTGGTATTGATTGTTTGGAAGGTGTAACACCCTATTTCCCCGTGCATAATATAACGAATAAATCAAAGATATTTCACATATTCACATAGGATGTCATACATTCTAAAAATCGCCACTTGTTCTATAACTCTTAGAAATTTAAAACAAACATTAAACACCTGTCATCGCATGCTCACCTTCATTTAGGATATCATCGCAAAATTAATTAAATAAGCATGCTTCACCAATCATATAACACAAAATTAAAATGTTTTTAGTTCTAATTCATATTAACTCTACACCAACAGAGCCCAACAGTGCCTGAACAATTTATTAAAGTCAAAAAATCTGAATCTACAACTCAAAACACGCAAACAGACAAATTACACAAGTTTCAGGTTCATGGCAGGTTACTCGTCATGGGTATAGCACCCGCCATGGACCTTATCAGACTAAAATGTCACCTGTAAGACGACCGACTCCAGAACTTAAGCCTGGGCTTCTTAACGGGTTACGCGTCAGGAGCATGATGCCCACCTCTTTCAATAGAGTTCAAATCAAAACTCCTATTTTCCATTTCAAGCATCCAAAATTGACTCAAAATAGTCCATACATTATATACAAACATCAAGATCTTATCAAATCAAAATGAACACTTTATCAATGGCATATTCTCATCACAATTCTCATGAATTGCATATTCTCATCACAATGGCATATTCTCATCAATGGCATAATCCATAATTTATCTCTACAACCTTCAAACATCATCAATGCCATATTCATATCATAGCAGAATTTAAATCATTTAATAACATCTCTTCATGGTCTCAAAAATAAAAATTGCTTCAATCAAAGTGCTTTTGACACTTTGGTTTGGGATTTTCTAATCAAAGTGCTTAAGGCTTTTGGCTTTTATGACAAATTTTGTCAATGGATTTACACCATCTTATCTTTTGCAAAACTTTCCATTTCTCTCAATGGCAAGCTGATTGGTTTCTTCTCTTGCTCCAGGGGAGTAAGACAGGGTGACCCTCTCTCTCCACTCCTCTTTTTCCTTGCTGAGGAACTTTTAAGCAGAGGCCTAACCTCTCTGGTTGATAACAACAAGCTTTCTCCCATCAAAGGAACCAGAAACATGCACATTCCCACTTATTCCTTATATGCAGATGATATAATGTTTTTCTGCTCTGGCTCAACCAACAATATTCATAATCTCACTCAGTTTTTTTCCAGATATGCAAATTCTTCAGGCCAAATTATTAATCCTAAAAAATCTACCATTTTTGGAGGCTCTATCTCAAGTAGCAGGCTGTAGCAAATTGCTTCGTCAATAGGCTTCATCATAGGTTCTTTACCCTTCACCTACCTTGGAGTGCCAATCTTCAAAGGTAAACCCAAAAGGATTTGAAGGATAGAAAAACACTTAGAAAGGGGGGGTTTGAATAAGTGTAGCTTTAAAAACTTGACAGATAAAAATAAATTGCACAGTTATTTTTATCCTGGTTCGTTGTTAACTAAACTACTCCAGTCCACCCCCGCAGAGATGATTTACCTCAACTGAGGATTTAATCCACTAATCGCACGGATTACAATGGTTTTCCACTTAGTCAGCAACTAAGTCTTCCAGAGTCTTCTGATCACACACTGATCACTCCAGGAACAACTACTTAGATACCCTCTAAGACTTTTCTAGAGTCTACTGATCCACACGATCACTCTAGTTACAACCTGCTTAGATAACTTCTAAGACTTCCTAGAGTATTCTGATCCACACGATCACTCTAGTTCCTTACAACTTAATGTAATCAATTCTAAGAGTATTACAAATGCTTCTTGAAAGCTATAATCACAAACTGTGATATTTCTCTTAACGTTTAGGCTTAATCTCACTAATATATTACAAAAGCAATGTAGTGAGCTTTGATGAAGATGAAGATTCTGAGCTTTGAGTTTGAACAGAGTTTCAGCAAGTTAATAGGCGTTGTTTTTGTTCAGGATCGTTAACCTTGCTTCTCATCAGAACTTCATATTTATAGGCGTTGGAGAAGATGACCGTTGAGTGCATTTAATGCTTTGCGTGTTCCGTACAGCATCGCATTTAATGTTATACGCTTTTGTCAACTACCTCGAGCCTTGTTCACGCTGTGTCTACTGACGTAGCCTTTAGTAGCTTTTAACGTTCCTTTTGTCAGTCAGCGTAGCTTGCCACTTGTACTTTCTTCTGATCTGATGTTTGTGAATACAACGTTTGAATATCATCAGAGTCAAACAGCTTGGTGCATAGCATCTTCTGATCTTCTGACCTTGAAGTGCTTCTGAGCGTGATACCATCAGAACTTCAGTGCTTCTGTTCTCTTGTTCTTCTGATGCTTCCATAGACCCATGTTCTGATTCTGCTTCGACCATCTTCTGATGTCTTGCCAGACCATGTTCTGATGTTGCATGCTGAACCCTTTGAGACAAAGCTTCTGAGCGCTGAATTATGCGTACTCTTTATATATTTCCTGAAAGGGAAATTGCATTGGATTAGAGTACCATATTATCTTAAGCAAAATTCATATTATTGTTATCATCAAAACTAAGATAATTGATCAGAACAAATCTTGTTCTAACAATCTCCCCCTTTTTGATGATGACAAAAACATATATAAATGATATGAATTTGCGATCAGAAAGAACAGACGGCAAAAGACAAATTACACAGCTATAGCATAAGCATATGAATATGTCTCCCCCTGAGATTAACAATCTCCCCCTGAGATAAATAATCTCCCCCTGAAATAAATACTCGAAGAACTTTAATAAAAGACTTCCCTGATTATTTCGGTAGAGACGATCATATAAGCTTCTGTCTTTAGAGAATTCATAGCTTCTGACTTCTGCTTCCATTGGACAGCTTCAGAACTGGAATTTCCTTAGATCCCTAGAACACTCACAGCTTCTGATTCCTGCTTCCATCTAGGACAACTTCAGAACTTGAATTTCTTTGATCTTCTGAACATTCACAGCTTCTGATTTCTGCTTCCATTCAGGACAGCTTCAGAACTTGAATTTCTTTGATCTTCAGAACATTCACAGCTTCTGATTTCTGCTTCCATTTAGGACAGCTTCAGAACTTGAGTTTTCTGGATCTTTAGAACATTCGCAGCTTCTGATTTCTGCTTCCCTCGGATAGCTTCAGAGCTTTGAATTTCTACCAACATCACTTCATGCTAGATTTGTATCAGAACATTGTTGAATGTACCAGAGCATCATCAGAGCATCTCTACATCCTGAAATGTTACAGAACAAAAACTAAACGACAAAAGTCAGCATGAACGAGTCAGAACATAAAATGTATATTCGAACACATGATATGTATCAGAGCCATATAGGCTAAAATAATGTATCAGAGCAAATAGAATTTTGTCAGAACAAATAGACAAATATGGATCAAATTCTATTATCAGTGCTTCTGATTCATTCTACTTTCTTGCTTCTGATCTCTGAAGCTTGACAGCACTCAGCTTGCTTCAGTTTCCATGGTTTTGCTTCTTGTGTTTGCTTTGAAGATTCTCTTTACTTCTTTATACCTGCAAAACACTTAAACCATATAGAACTTGCAGTTCTTGTTAGTAAATGTGTGGGAGCTTTACCCAGCAACTGATAGATTAATCAAATCATTTATCATTTATCTTCTCCCCCTTTTTGTCATAACATCAAAAAGAATATTTCAAAAGATTCAGATGAATAAAACGACAAATAAAATCACTGGAATGTGAAACAAGGAAACTTTTTCATTTATCATCAAAAGATATTACATGAAGATGTTTAACAAGCAGATGCAACAAGGAAAAGAAAACTACAAAGACCAAAGCCTAAGACCCTAGCTAAGACAAAGTCTGTGCCAGCATGCCATGAAGGAGTGAAACGCATCACTGACTGCTTCTTGGGCTTCCAGGCGAGGGGTCAGGGAGACTTGGTTCTGATGCAGATCTTCCACAATCTTTATCAGAGACAACATTCTCAGCGGGTGAAGATGAAGAGATTTCTTCGAAATGGGTTGAGGGAGAGGAAAGGTTAGATGAAGAGGAAGTTGAGTCTAGAAGGAAACAAGATGAGGAAGAAGATGGAGATGATGGAGGGCTTTCACCAGGGGGTTGAAACACACGTCTAGAATAGTTTCCAGATAACATTGCTTCGAATGGATTCACCTTGAGAGGATCATAGGTGATTTTTATCTTTTTGGGTTTGGAAGGAGATGTTTCAACAGCTTTTCTCTTGTTGTTTTGACCATTTTCATGATTTCCTGGGCTTGATGAAGAGTTCATGATGAATTTGCAGAAAATGAACAGGTAGGATTTGATATGAATGCAAAAAGAGAGAGTGAATAGAGAAAATATGAGAGGGAAGGAGAAGTGTTTGAAGAGTATTTAAAAAAAAAATAAAATGAAACGAATGATGAATAGCATTTAATGTTACGTGACGTGAGGAGAGATAATAAAGACGAATGAGGTGACTAGCACAGTTACCTATGGTCGGCGTCCCTTCAACTGCACGCGCACTTATCCATGAATAGTAACGACAGGTTTACCATCCCGAGATAAAACGTTACAGCTGTTTTGCTTTAAAAGAGGTTCTGAATCAACTTAGACAATGAAACGTTGGTAATAACCGAGTCATAATTTCTAAAAGATTTCAATCAGAACTTCTGATATAAAAAGAAAATTCACAATCATTTCAGAAGATACTCATACATAAGAACTTCTCATCTTCTTATTCTGGGCATAAATCCATACTGATGTTCTTCAGAATGAACTTAAACCTATCTTCAGCCAGGGGTTTTGTAAAGATATCAGCCCATTGATGGTCTGTATCAACAAAGTTTAAAGATATAACACCCTTCTGAACATAGTCCCTTATGAAATGATGTTTAATCTCAATATGTTTAGCTTTTGAATGAAGAATAGGATTCTTAGATAAACATATAGCAGAAGTATTATCACAGAATATAGGAATGTTACTCTCAAATATCTGATAATCTTCCAGCTGACTCTTCATCCAGAGCATCTGTGTACAGCAACCAGCAGCAGCGACATATTCTGCTTCTGTCGTTGATAGAGCAATAGTTGCTTGCTTCTTGCTATACCAGGAGATCAAATGACTTCCAAGAAATTGGCAACTTCCTGAAGTACTCTTTCTTTCAATTCTGTCTCCAGCATAGTCAGCATCGCAGAGTCCTACTAAGTTGTATTCTTTAGATTTTCTGTAAACTAAGCCAACATTAGTAGTACCTTTCAGATACCTTAGAATTCTCTTAACAGCAGTTAAATGAGATTCTCTAGGATCTGATTGGAATCTAGCACACAAACAAACACTGAACAGAATGTCAGGTCTAGAAGCAGTCAGATATAGAAGAGATCCAATCATACCTCTGTATAACTTCTGATCTACCTTCTTACCTACCTCATCCTTACCTAGGATGCATGTTGGATGCATAGGAGTTTTGGCTTCTTTGCAGTCTAGAAGATTAAACTTCTTCAGAAGTTCCTTCACATACTTGGTTTGGTGAACATACGTTCCTTCTGATGTTTGATTTATTTGTATTCCAAGGAAATACTTGAGTTCTCCCATCATGCTCATTTCAAACTCAGCCTGCATAGACTCAGCAAACTCCTTTCCAAGTGTAGCATTAGATGTTCCAAAAATAATATCATCTACATATATTTGACAAATTAAAATATCCCTTTTAAAGGTTTTACAAAAGAGAGTAGTGTCCACTTTTCCTCTAGTGAAACCATTATCCAGAAGGAAAGAACTTAAGCGTTCATACCAAGCTCTGGGAGCCTGTTTCAATCCATACAATGATTTCTTTAATTTAAAAACATGATTAGGAGACATAGAGTCTTCAAAACCAGGAGGTTGATGGACATACACTTCTTCATCTATATAACCATTTAAGAAGGCACTCTTAACATCCATCTGATAGAGAGTGATGTTATGTTGAGTGGCAAATGAAATTAATAGACGAATAGATTCTAACCTGGCCACTGGTGCAAAGGTTTCTGTATAGTCAATCCCTTCTTGCTGACTATAACCCTGAGCCACCAGTCTGGCTTTGTTCCTTACCACTTCACCTTTCTCACTGAGCTTGTTTCTGAAGACCCATTTTGTGCCGATTATATTGAATCCATCTGGTCTAGGAACAAGATCCCAAACATCATTCCTTGTAAACTGATTTAGTTCTTCTTGCATAGCAATTATCCAGTATGGATCTTCTAGAGCATGATCAACAGAAGTTGGCTCGATCAAAGATACAAGACCTAATTGACAGTCTGCATTGTTCTTAAGGAATGCTCTTGTTCTGATTGGATCATCCTTCTTTCCAAGAATGACATCTTCTGAATGACCAGAGATGAGTCTGGATGATCTTCTGACAGATGGTTCTTCAGAAATGCTTAGATCCTCCAGAGAAGCTGATACTTGATCTTCAGATTCTTTGCTTCTGAGAAGCTCTGCTTCTGATGCGTTGCTTCTTGGCTCAACAACTTCTGATATATCAATATTCCAATCTGCAAAATTATCAAACTGCTTTGGTTTTTCAGAACCAAGCTTATCATCAAACCTGATATTGATTGATTCTTCTACAATCAATGTTTCAGTATTGTATACTCTGTAGCCTTTTGAGCGTTCAGAATATCCAAGAAGGAAACATTTTTGTGCTTTGGAATCAAACTTACCAAGATGATCTTTAGTGTTCAGAATAAAGCATACACATCCAAAAGGATGGAAATATGAAATGTTGGGCTTTCTATTCTTCCACAATTCATAAGGAGTCTTATTTAGAATAGGTCTGATAGAGATTCTATTCTGAATATAGCATGCAGTGTTTATTGCTTCTGCCCAGAAATGCTTAGCCATATTGGTTTCATTGATCATGGTTCTGGCCATTTCTTGCAGAGTCCTATTCTTTCGTTCTACAACCCCATTTTGCTGTGGAGTTCTAGGACAAGAGAAATCATGGGCAATACCATTTTCTTTGAAGAATTCTTCAAAGGATCTGTTCTCAAATTCACCACCATGATCACTTCTAACCTTTATGATTTTACACTCTTTTTCAGATTGAATCTGAATGCAGAAATCAAAGAACACTGAATGAGTCTCATCCTTGTGTTTCAAGAATTTTACCCATGTCCAGCGGCTATAATCATCTACGATGACTAATCCATATTTCTTTCCTCTGACAGATGCTGTTTTGACTGGGCCAAACAGATCAATGTGCAAGAGTTCTAATGGCCTTGAGGTAGAAACAACATTCTTGGACTTGAATGCAGGTTTGGAGAACTTGCCCTTCTGACATGCTTCACAAAGAGCATCTGATTTGAATTTCAGATTAGGGAGTCCTCTGACCAGATTCAGTTTGTTAATCTGAGAAATCTTTCTCAAACTAGCATGACCTAATCTTCTGTGCCAGACCCACTGCTCTTCAGAAACAGACATAAGACAAGTCACCTTCTGACTCATAAGATCTTGCAGATCTGTCTTATAAATGTTGTTCTTCCTCTTGCCTGTAAATAGGATTGAGCCATCCTTCTGATTTACAGCCTTGCAAGACTCTTGATTAAAGATTATATCATAACCATTGTCACTCAATTGACTGATAGATAAGAGGTTATGTGTTAATCCTTCTACAAGAAGTACATTAGAAATGGAAGGAGAGTTACCAGACTTTATAGTTCCAGAGCCAATTATCTTGCCCTTCTGATCTCCTCCAAACTTGACTTCTCCTCCAGACTTAAGCACCAGGTCTTGGAACATAGACCTTCTTCCTGTCATGTGTCGTGAGCATCCAGAGTCCAGGTACCATGACATGTTGTGCTTTGTCCTTTTTGCAGTCAAGGATATCTGCAATAGGAATAATCTTATCCTTAGGTACCCACATTTTCTTGGGTCCTTTCTTGTTAGATTTTCTCAAGTTCTGATTGAACTTGGGTTTAACATTGTAAGCAATAGGAGGAACAACATGATAATTTTTAATGTGAGTTTCATGATATTTCCTAGGTTGTGTCACATGCTTTTTGGTGTGTGTTATGTGAAAACTTTGAGCATGTGAAGTGTGCCTAATATCATGGGAGTGGCCATACTTGAACTGATCATACAATGGCTTGTATGTGAATTTCATTTCATCAACAGGTTCAAGTTTGTATGGGGTTTCACCCTCAAAACCAATGCCAACTCTTTTGTTTCCAGACACAGCATATATCATAGAAGCTAGCTGACTTCTGCCAATACTTCTAGATAAGAACTTCCTGAAACTTAAATCATATTCTTTCAGAATATGGTTTAGACTAGGAGTGGATTTTTCTGAATCAGAAGGAGATCCAACATTATTGGATAATTTTAAAAGTTTTTCTTTTAATTCAGAATTCTCCAACTCAAGCTTCTTTATTTCAAGTTCAAATAGCTTTTTCAGCTTTTTGTATTTGAGACTAATCTGAGACTTGAGTTCCAGAAGTTCAGTTAGACCGGAAACTAACTCATCTCTAGTAAGTTCAGAAAATACCTCTTCAGAATCTGATTCTGATGTAGATTCTGATTCGTCATCTTCTGTCGCCATCAGCGCACAGTTGGCCTGCTCGTCTTCAGAGTCTGAATCATCTTCTGACTCATCCCAGGTTGCCATAAGGCCTTTCTTCTTATGAAACTTCTTCTTGGGATTTTCCTTCTGAAGATTTGGACATTCATTCTTGAAGTGTCCAGGCTCATTGCATTCATAGCACATGACCTTCTTCTTGTCAAATCTTCTGTCATCAGAAGATTCTCCACGTTCAAATTTCTTTGAACTTCTGAAGCCTCTGAACTTCCTTTGCTTGGTCTTCCAGAGTTGATTTAGCCTTCTGGAGATCAAAGACAGTTCATCTTCTTCTTCAGATTCTGATTCTTCAGGATCTTCTTCTCTAGCCTGAAAAGCGTTAGTGCATTTCTTGATATTGGATTTTAATGCAATAGACTTACCTTTCTTTTGAGGCTCATTTGCGTCCAGCTCTATTTCATGGCTTCTCAAGGCACTGATAAGCTCTTCCAGAGAAACTTCATTCAGATTCTTTGCAATCTTGAATGCAGTCACCATAGGACCCCATCTTCTGGGTAAGCTTCTGATGATCTTCTTTACGTGATCAGCCTTGGTGTATCCCTTGTCAAGAACTCTCAATCCAGCAGTAAGAGTTTGAAATCTTGAAAACATCTTTTCAATGTCTTCATCATCCTCCATCTTGAAGGCTTCATACTTCTGGATTAAAGCTAGAGCTTTAGTCTCCTTGACTTGAGCATTTCCTTCATGAGTCATTTTCAAGGACTCATATATGTCATAGGCCGTTTCCCTGTTAGATATCTTCTCATACTCAGCATGAGAGATAGCATTCAGCAAAACAGTTCTGCATTTATGATGATTCCTGAAAAGCTTTTTCTGATCATCATTCATTTCTTGCCTTGTCAGCTTTACGCCTCTGGCATTTACTGGATGTTTGTAACCATCCATCAGAAGATCCCATAGATCACCATCTAGACCAAGAAAGTAACTTTCCAGTTTATCTTTCCAGTATTCAAAGTTTTCACCATCAAATACCGGCGGTCTAGTATAACCATTGTTACCGTTGTATTGCTCAGCAGAGCCAGATGTAGATGCAGGTGTAGACTTTTCACTTTCATCAACCATCTTTTACTGAAGCGTTTTTCTCTTCCTGAATCTTTTCTAAACACGGTTAAGTGCTTGCACCTTAGAACCGGCGCTCTGATGCCAATTGAAGGATAGAAAAACACTTAGAAAGGGGGGGTTTGAATAAGTGTAGCTTTAAAAACTTGACAGATAAAAATAAATTGCACAGTTATTTTTATCCTGGTTCGTTGTTAACTAAACTACTCCAGTCCACCCCCGCAGAGATGATTTACCTCAATTGAGGATTTAATCCACTAATCGCACGGATTACAATGGTTTTCCACTTAGTCAGCAACTAAGTCTTCCAGAGTCTTCTGATCACACACTGATCACTCCAGGAACAACTGCTTAGATACCCTCTAAGACTTTTCTAGAGTCTACTGATCCACACGATCACTCTAGTTACAACCTGCTTAGATAACTTCTAAGACTTCCTAGAGTATTCTGATCCACACGATCACTCTAGTTCCTTACAACTTAATGTAATCAATTCTAAGAGTATTACAAATGCTTCTTGAAAGCTATAATCACAAACTGTGATATTTCTCTTAACGTTTAGGCTTAATCTCACTAATATATTACAAAAGCAATGTAGTGAGCTTTGATGAAGATGAAGATTCTGAGCTTTGAGTTTGAACAGAGTTTCAGCAAGTTAATAGGCGTTGTTTTTGTTCAGGATCGTTAACCTTGCTTCTCATCAGAACTTCATATTTATAGGCGTTGGAGAAGATGACCGTTGAGTGCATTTAATGCTTTGCGTGTTCCGTACAGCATCGCATTTAATGTTATACGCTTTTGTCAACTACCTCGAGCCTTGTTCACGCTGTGTCTACTGACGTAGCCTTTAGTAGCTTTTAACGTTCCTTTTGTCAGTCAGCGTAGCTTGCCACTTGTACTTTCTTCTGATCTGATGTTTGTGAATACAACGTTTGAATATCATCAGAGTCAAACAGCTTGGTGCATAGCATCTTCTGATCTTCTGACCTTGAAGTGCTTCTGAGCGTGATACCATCAGAACTTCAGTGCTTCTGTTCTCTTGTTCTTCTGATGCTTCCATAGACCCATGTTCTGATTCTGCTTCGACCATCTTCTGATGTCTTGCCAGACCATGTTCTGATGTTGCATGCTGAACCCTTTGAGACAAAGCTTCTGAGCGCTGAATTATGCGTACTCTTTATATATTTCCTGAAAGGGAAATTGCATTGGATTAGAGTACCATATTATCTTAAGCAAAATTCATATTATTGTTATCATCAAAACTAAGATAATTGATCAGAACAAATCTTGTTCTAACAGGATTCACCTATAACCTATTATAGACAAGATCAAAATCAAATTAGCTAGCTGGAAAGCAAGGCTGCTGTCATTTGCTGGCAGAATTCAACTCATTAAGAGTGTTTTATATAGTATGCTCACATACACTTTCAATATCTACTCTTGGCCTAAATCTCTATTTAAAGAGCTAGAAAGCATTTTCAGAAACTTTGCATGGAGTGGAGAATTAAGCTCTAGAAAACTGGTAATTGATTCATGGAAAATAATGTGCACACCTACTGACTGTGGAGGATTAGGGCTCAGGTCCCTAAACAGCATCAATGAAGCTTCCATGCTAAAACTCTACCATGATCTGTTCAATGCTGGAAATCAATGGTCAAAATTTCTTAGAAGCAGAGTCATTTGAGGTAACTCCTGTATCAAATATCACATCTATTCATCCATTTGGTCAAGTATCAAATCATCTTTTCATACTTTATTGTCCAACTCATCCTGGCTCCTGGGTAATGGAAATAAAATCAATTTCTGGACTCATGATTGGTCAGATTTTGGCAAATTAATGCATTATTTTAAGCTTCCTCAAAATTTGAATCATAATCTTCAAGCAAAGGTGGCAGATTTCATCCTCAACCATCAATGGCATTTTCCTCCAGAACTTCTAAGCATGTTTCCAGACCTCAATGATATTATCAAAAGCAATGTAACTCCCATTGAGCCGAAAGAGGATAAATTAGTTTGGAATCACTCCACGACAGGAGTTCTATCCCTCAAGGATGCTTATAACTTTGTCAGCAAAGATCATCAACCTCTCCAATGGGCTAAAATCATCTGGAACCCTGCCATCCCTCCTTCAAACTCAGCTCTCATATGGAGGATTGTTCACAGGAAAATGCCAACTGACGAGAATCTCATGATCAGAGGATGTCAGCTAACATCAATGTGCTCCTTGTGTAACAAAGAATCATAATCCTCTAGGTATCTTTTCTTTGAATGCCTCTTCACAACTAAACTGTGGAACTGGCTGCAAAACACTCTGAAACACTCCATTGATTTTACCTCTGCCATAACAACTCTTAATGTTAGCAACAAAGGTGGAGTCCACAATGTACAGTTGTACTCACTGCAGCTGTCATAGCTATCTACAAAGCCATTTGGTACTGCAGAAATCAAGTAAGATTTGAAGGTAAACAAGTTTCGAATAGCACAATTATCTCATCCATCATTGCCTCTGTTGCTATGACAGGAAACTCCACAAAGCTTGCTACTGGCCCTTCCATTTCTGATTTCATAATCCTCAAGGCCTTTAATGTTCAAACGAAACACCCTAAAGCTCCTGAAACCATTGAAGTCATTTGGAGCCCTCCATTTGGAAATTGGCTTAAGTGTAACATTGACGGATCAGCATTAGGATATCCTAGGCTTGCTGCTTGTGCGGGCGTATATAGGAATAGTACGGGAAATTTTGTTGGGTGTTTTGCCACAAATCTTGGTGTTGTGAAAAACGATACCAAGAACAAATTATAATAGGGGATTAGGGAAGAGAATAAGAACACAAGAATTGGTTATAACTGCTATTCTTTTACTTTCTCTTAAAACAAGATTACAAGTTTACAAGAATAACAAATAACCTCTCTCACCCTAAATTAGGATTTGCAGCTTAGCAATGATGAGAGACTAGTATGCTATTTATAATAAAACCTAACATACTAACTAATGGGCTTTTTCAGCAAGGCCCATTACACAAGCCAACTTAATAAACAAGCTAACTTAACAAATTAGGGTTTAAACACTAAAACCTAATTTAACATGCTAACAACCCTAGCATCTTCGACATCTGCATGCTAAACCCATCTTTGACTACAGCATGCACACTTCGACACCAGCATGTGAACAATCCTTCGACTTCATGCTTAACTCTGTCGAACTGTCGAACCAAGAAGCTACCCTTCGACAATACTAGAGTTCGATCCAATATCTCACAAATTTCCACCTTGGACCTAACTCTACAATGTCAAGGAACAAACTAGCTTTCTTCATGAAGCTTTATCAACTGCATACAGTGGAAAAACTTGCAACTCGGCAATGTCTTGGTGATCATATCAGCAGCATTATCTTCAGTCGAAACCTTCAGCACTTGGACTTTTCCACGCTCGATTACTCCTCTAACGAAATGCAGCCTCACATCAATGTGCTTAGTTCGCTCATGATAGGTTGAATTCTTTGACAGGTGTATTGCACTTTGACTATCACATTTAACAGTGATACCTCGACCTTGAAGTTTCAGCTCCTTCGCAAAACCTTCAAGCCACAATGCTTCTTTCACAGCTTCAGTGAGAGCAATATATTCCGCTTCAGTGGTTGATAGAGCAACAACCTTCTGAAGAGTTTCTTTCCAACTAATTGTTGTGCCAAACATAGTGAAAACATATCCAGAAATAGACTTTCTAGAATCCATACAACCTGCATAATCAGAGTCGACATATCCTTCTATTGCTGCTTTACTATCTTCACCCAAGGCTGCACCATAAATTAAGACTCTGTTTAGAGATCCATTTATGTACCTTAAAATCCACTTCAATGCTTGCCAGTGAGCCTTTCCAGGATTCACCATGTACCTGCTTACAAGACTTACTGCGTATGCTATGTCGGGTCTAGTACAGACCATAGCATACATCAAAGAACCAACTATATTAGCATATGGGATGCTATTCATATAGGCTCTTTCGACATCAGTACTGGGACACTGATCAATACTCAGCTTGAATTGAGGGTTTGTTGGAGTCACAACTGGCTTCGAATTCGACATACCAAACTTTTCAAGAATCTTCCGTAGATATGCCTCTTGAGATAGGCATAACTTCGACTTCTTTCTATCTCTTCGAATGTCAATTCCAAGAATCCTGGAAGCAGCTCCCAGATCCTTCATATCGAACTCCTTATTGAGTTCAGCCTTCACCCTCATCACATCTTCAACACTGTTGCTAGCTATGAGAATATCATCCACATAAAGCAACAAAATAACAAATGAATTACCAGGTCGAAATCTGAAGTAAACGCAGTGGTCGAACTGACTTCTAATGAAACTTATGCGTGCCATGAACTTGTCGAATCTCCTATTCCACTGTCGAGGAGATTGTTTCAGCCCATACAAAGATCTCTTTAACTTGCATACATAATCTTCCTTCCCCTTTTCGACATACCCTTCAGGTTGCCTCATCAGGATCGTTTCATCTAGATCACCATACAAGAACGCAGTCTTCACATCCATCTGTTCCAGTTCAAGATCGAACTGTGCCACCATGGCAAGCAACATTCGAATGGACCTATGCTTCACAACAGGAGAAAACACATCATTGAAGTCGACACCTTCTTTCTGAGTGAAACCCCTTGCAACTAACCTTGCCTTGTATCTTTTCGACGTCACTCCTTCAATTCCTTCCTTAACTTTGAAAATCCATTTACAGCTGACTAACCTTGCCCCAACAGGTTTATTGATCAGTTCCCAAGTATGATTATCATGAAGAGATTTTATCTCATCATCCATGGCCTTCAGCCATTCAGTCTTATTTCGACTCCTCATAACTTCCTTATAGTCTCTGGGTTCTTCGTCTAGAACCTCACTTGCAGAGATTAAGGCATAAGCTATAAGATCTGCATATCCAAGTCTTTGAGGTGGCTTGATGACTCTTCTCGACCTATCTCTCGACAATAGGTAGTCATCGTCAGTTTCCTCAACTTCAGCATCTTCTGCTTCTTCTTCGACTTCATCTGGGATATGCAATTCAGCATCAACATGCTCCACCTCAACAGGAATCTCTACCTGTTCCAGCTCTTCGTCAGATGTTTCTGTACTTCGACCAACATCATCAGTTTTCTTAAAAGCCATTTCAGCTTCATTGAAAACTACATCTCGACTGGTGATACACCTCCTGTGACCTGGCTCTAGGCACCATAGCCTATAAGCTTTGACTCCTTCAGGGTATCCCATGAACATGCATTTCAGAGCTCTAGGTTCGACCATGTCTTGCCTAATGTGAGCATAGGCTACGCAGCCAAATACTCCCAGTTTGTCGAGATCTGGTGGATGTCCCGACCAAACTTCTTCAGGTGTCTTCATATCTAACGCTGTCGAAGGACATCTGTTTATCAGATATGTTGCTGTCGAAACAGCCTCAGCCCAGAACACCTTTGTTAACCCCGCACTAGTCAACATGCATCTGACTCTCTCCAAAATAGTTCGATTAAACCTTTCAGCCAAACCATTTTGCTGTGGAGTACCTGCAGTAGTTCTATGCCTTGCAATACCAGAGGCAGCACAAAAACTGTCGAATGCCTCATTGCAAAATTCAAGGCCATTGTCGGTTCTCAACCTCTTGACCTTTCTGCTAGTCTGATTTTCAACCAGAGTCTTCCAACTTTTGAAATTCTCAAAAGTTTCATCCTTAGTCTTCTGGATGAATACCCATAATTTTCTGGAATAATCATCTACTATGGATAGAAAATACCTTGCTCCTGAATGTGATGGACACCTTGCAGGCCCCCAAAGATCAGCATGGATGTAATCAAGGGATCCATGTGTTCTTTGTTTGCCTTTGTTGAACTTCACTCTGCAAGATTTTCCAAGTACACAGGGTTCACAAAACTTCAGCTTTTCGATTTTGTCTCCACCAAGCAGATTTTGTTTCCCTAATTCGACCAGACCTCTTTCACTGACATGGCCCAATCTCATGTGCCAGATTTCTGTTTTCGACAAAGGTTTCGTGGATGCAACATTTGTCGAACCACTTACAACTTCAGCCTCAAGGGTATACAAGCCTTGTTTCTTCACGCCTCTCAAGACTTCCTTCGAACCCTTCATGACTCTTAGGATACTTTTCTCTCCTTGGAAAACATATCCTTTCTTGTCGAATTCACCAAGAGAAAGCAGATTTCTCTTCAAATCAGGAACATACCTGACTTCAGTCAACAACCTTATTGACTCATCATGGAGCTTGAATCTCACAGATCCAACACCTGCAATCTTGCAAGCCTTGTTGTTTCCCAGCAATACTGATCCACCATCTTGATCACATAATTCCTCGAACAAGTCTTTGTTTGGAGTCATGTGCCAAGTGCAACCTGAATCCATAATCCACTCCTTCTTAGAGTCATTGCTTGAAACCACAAGAACATCAGATGATTCGAAATCATCTTGAACAATGGCAGCGTTGCCATTATCCTTACCTCCATGATATTTCAAGCGTTCAGGGCACACCTTTCTTGTGTGACCCTCCTTCTTACAATGGTAGCATCGAATGCCAGATGCTTCGCCACTGTAAGTCTTCGACTGGCTTTTGCCTTTCTTCTTGTCGAACTTACCATCCTTTCGTAAGAGTTTTCCTTTAACGGCCAAACCTTCGCCAACAGTCGAAGGTTTATGCTCCTTTCGTTCATTCAAGTCCTTAGAGTACAAGGCTGATTGAACTTCTTCAAACGTCAGGGACTCCCTTCCATACAAGAGAGTTTCTTTGAAGTGAGCATGTGATCGAGGCAAAGAACACAATAGTAACAGCGCTTGATCTTCATCATCGATCTTCACATCAATATTTTCAAGATCAAGAATCAGCTTGTTGAACATATCCAACTGCTCAGCCAATACTTTGTCTTCAATCATCTTGAATGAATACAAAGCTTGCTTCAGGTAGAGTCGATTTACCAGCGATTTGGTCATATACAAACTTTCAAGTTTCACCCATAACCCTGATGCCGTCGTCTCCTTTGATACCTGCTGGAGAACCTTATCACCAAGGCTCAACAAAATTGCGCTGTGTGCTTTCTCGATCATATTTGTCTTCTCCGCTGCCGTCAATTCTGCATTCATGGCTGCCTCTCCCTTCAACGCTTCCAAACAACCCTGCTGAACCAGTAGGGCTTTCATCTTCAAGCGCCACAGACCGAAATCATTCACTCCGGTGAACTTTTCAATCTCATACTTTGTTGAAGGCATCTTCTCCACGCTCACCGCACCAATTTGTTGTGAAAAACGATACCAAGAACAAATTATAATAGGGAATTAGGGAAGAGAATAAGAACACAAGAATTGGTTATAACTGCTATTCTTTTACTTTCTCTTAAAACAAGATTACAAGTTTACAAGAATAACAAATAACCTCTCTCACCCTAAATTAGGATTTGCAGCTTAGCAATGATGAGAGACTAGTATGCTATTTATAATAAAACCTAACATACTAACTAATGGGCTTTTTCAGCAAGGCCCATTACACAAGCCAACTTAATAAACAAGCTAACTTAACAAATTAGGGTTTAAACACTAAAACCTAATTTAACATGCTAACAACCCTAGCATCTTTGACATCTGCATGCTAAACCCATCTTTGACTACAGCATGCACACATCGACACCAGCATGTGAACAATCCTTCGACTTCATGCTTAACTCTGTCGAACTGTCGAACCAAGAAGCTACCCTTCGACAATACTAGAGTTCGATCCAATATCTCACACTTGGAATTCATAATTCTTTTTTTGCTGAGCTTATGGCTATAATCTTAACAATTGAGAAAGCCAAACAAAACAGTTGGAATGCTATTTGGATTGAATCGAACTCCCATATTGCGATCACGGCTTTCACCAATCCTTCGTTAGTTCCTTGGCAGCTAAGCAACAAATGGAATAACTGCATTGCCGTCTCTAAAACCATGCAATTATGGATTTTCCACACTTGTAGAGAAGGCAATCGTTGTGCCGACACGTTAGCTAGCTTAGGCCTGTCTCTTGACGGGTTTTCTTGGTGGAATTCTCCCCTTAATTCTATTAGAAAAGAACTTATTTTGAACAAATTGGGAATGCCCAATTTTAAATTTGTGCACTAGATTTAGTTTCTTTCTTTGGCTTCCTTGTGGGTTTAGCCAGCCCATTCCTTTTCTTTTTATTCTTAACATACGAGCTTTATATAATAAAAGAAGGATAAAGCTAATATGTGCCCCAAGAGCACATGTTAAGAAACCTAAATATAGTAAATTTGTATTGAAAAACATAATAAACACATTAATTATAGATTTTTTTATGAAAACAATGCACAATTTACCTTTTTTTTTTTTTTTTACCTCTTAGCATGACCCATAAAAGAAATATTAGTTCAATAACATCTCGATAAGAAGAATAAAAAATAAAGATCACATCCTCATTGTTATCCGAGTGAAATCAAGTACTAGATAAAACCTAAAAATTGATTAAAAAAAAAAGGCACAGGCGCCATGAATGATATTACATATGATTTTAATGAAATTGGGCATGCCAAATTATTATAATTGTACTACCAAATAAAATACAAATAATTTATAACTCCTTATTTAGTAAATATACAAAAGATATATAAATAAGAACTATTTAATTGGTATGGATCTTGTCTTTCACTCTCCATTTTTTTATGCTCTTTATTTCTCTCTCTTAATTTCATTTTTCCTTTATTATAAATTAATTTTATAATAAACAGAAATATTAAAATTAAAATAGAGATAAAAAGTTCAGAGAAAAAGAATATGAGAAGAGTCACGATGGGGCATGTCCTCCATGTCCACTACCAGGACTTGTGTTGTAAGCAGGCATAGGATAATCCTGGTAATGTTTTCGCCCTACACCATATAGACCATATGAAATTTAAATAACATTTTGTCAATTAAGAAAATAAAAGAAAAAAGAAAAAAGAAGATAAAAAGTTAACAGAAACCTACCATCAGTAACCATCATAGATGACATTAGTATTAAAAGTATTGCTAAAAGAGCAACAAATGACTTCAATTTGTAGGAAGGTTTCATATTTCTTTTAATATATAAATTGCAAGTTTAGGATGGGAAGCACATTTATCATCTCTTGAAGATTATGTATTTATAGACAAACACAGATATTTTGAAGTATGCTGACTAATTCTTCCCCACGTATATTGTAAATTGTTGTTGGTGGTTCTTAAATTTTTTATTATTTTCAATAATAAAATAATTATTTTTTCAATTTTTTATTCAAATTCAATTTATCATTTTACATGTATTAGAAAATATAATTATTTGTATGAAAAAGAGAAATTATAATTATTTTTAGAAAATTATATTTTATTTATTGTATGAGAAATATATAATTGAATTATTAAAAAAATAAATATATTTAAAAATATAATAAAAAACATTAATTATTTATCAATATTATAAAACGACTTATAATCTTATAAAAAACAGTTTTTAAAATGATATATAATAAAAAGGCTACATTTCTCCCCTAATTTTATCTGATTTACGGAATTAGTTCCTCTATTTTAAATTCAAGTAGTTTTAGTCTCTTTTCACACTTTTGCATTGAAACATCGACAAGAGATTCGTTTTTAATTTATATTTTTATCTATAAAGTTCAACAATAAATTTATATACGATAATTTATCATATTTCACAAAAAAATATTATTTATTAAAATAAAAATATCAATTATTTTAAATATAAAAGAATGTGAAAGAGACTAAAATTGTTTAAATTTAAAATAGAGATCATCAGTCTTATGAATCTGGTAAAATAGAGGAATTAAAACTATAAATAAACCTAATAAAAAAATTAGTGAATGACAAAATAAATCAATATACCTCTCGTAAACTCGTCACACATTAACTTACCAAAAGAATATGACACAAGGAGTCGAGCCAAACAAATATATTTTTATAATTAAATATATTCAACATAAATAAACCCATTCAACGTTATAGCTAATAGCAAAAAAGATTACAATTATAAATCTAACAAGATCAAATAAATTTTTAAATTAAATAAATCTTGCAACATAAAATAAATTCAATAGTATTAATTTTTTAAAATAAAACAAATTTTAAAATAAATTCATTAGTAAAAACTAAATAAATCGAGTTGAAAATTCAATTCAATTCAATTCAATTCATATAAATAATTGAATTGAAGCTAATTATGTATGATGAACGCAATTTGTGTTTCTTTGTCAATGTAAGATGATGTGAGTTTGAATAAAAGTAAACGAGGGTGAGTTCTATGTCTCACTTTTGAATTGAAAACCATAAGTACAACAAAACAAATTTCCAACTTGTCTGTGTTTACAGAAAATTGGCATGATATGACCCGCAAAGTTGAAATTTGTTACACTTGCACATATGACCCGCGTTGTTCAACATGATATTTAATTATGATCAATTAGAATGCCTAAGCTTGGTAGAATATTCAAAAAAAAAAAAAAAAATTAAGAGTGTGTTTGAATGGTGTTAGAAATCAATTTATTTAGATAGAATATTAAAATTATTCATCGTTAAATTTTTGTTGTTATTTTTATATAGTTTTGAACCAAATTTAAATTTGAAAAATAAGGACTAATTTATAATTTTTAAAAAATTAAAGGTTTAATATAAAAATTATTAAGGAACAATTTACAATTTATATTTTAAATTTAAGTAAAATATTAGAAAATATAGGAACCAACTTGCAAATTTTAAAATGATAATATCTCCGTCTGACATTCAATTTCATTTAAAATTTTAAAAAATACGGAGACCAACTTATAAATTTTGAAATAATAATAATTCATTTAACATTCACATGCAAATATGGGGATCACTTCATATTTCTTAGATTTTAGATTTTATTTAAAAATTATTAAATTAAACTTGAACAAAATACTTCATAAATTTTTATCTTTATATTATGTCCCTTGGCAAATAGCAAGTGGAGGAAGCAGAAGGAATAAAGGCATCTCTTATAACGTCGAATGAGTAATAATATTCCGTTTTGGATGCACAAATGGTTGGGGTTGGATCTGCTTCATCTTATCTTCACTTATGTGTTCAACATGATATTTAATTATGATAAACTAGAACGCTTAAGCTTGATAGAATATTAAACAAAAATTAAGAGTGTGTTTGGATTAATTAACTAAAACTTTTTTTTTTTAAAAAGTTATAATTTTAAACAATTCAAATAATTTTTTGAAATCAATTTAATTTAATTTTTTTTAGATAAAATATTAAAATGTTATTGATAAATTTTTTTGATCATTTTTATAAATTTTAAAACAAATTTATATTGTGTTTGGCTTTGAAATGAAGAAGAAAAATTGTGATTTGTAGCATTTCCTTAAACAGATAAAGATAAAAGATAAAAATGTAGTTATTTTTATTTTTGCTGGTTCAAAAATTGTCATTTCACTTCTAGCTAGTTCAAAAGTGGGAAATCAACATTTTGTGAAAATAAAGCATAACCAATCATAACTTTTCCTTGTCACTCATATTTGTTAATATTCTTAAGAAATCTATATTTTTATCAAACACATTAGTAAGGATATAATTTATAAAAATAAGAATATCATTTTAGAGTATACTTTTAAACTTTGGTGGAAAGAGAAATAATGGACTTTGGAGGAAGAAGGATAAGAAAAAACAGAAATTTTTTCAATTTTTTTTAAAAGTGTTTTTTTTTAGAGATTAATAGTAGGTAATATTGGTTTAAACATTCAAAGTGAAAGATAATGCGAATGTATGATACCAAAACAAATGATTTGTAAATTTTTTTGGTGTCAGTTTATGCAACTTTCCTGTAGCATGCTTTTAAAATTAACTTAGTTTCAATTATGTCTTTCGAGGGTTATAATGTGGCCTGGTTTACAGTTTTTTGAAACAAAGGATATAAGACTCGAAACTTAATTACCACTCCATTCTCCATGATGATCTCCAGTTCTAAGTTCAATTAATTCAACTTACACATTAAGGTTCCAAAAGACTTTTGGAATTACAGCGATGATATGATGATGGCTCAAAAGCCAATGGGATTTTTGTTGATGGCACTCACTTCAACATTCTGTTTTTTTAGGACTTTATTGACTTCTTTTGATTGACTCTTTCGTTTTTGTTATCCTTAATTTTTTCCTAGACTGCCTCTTTGAAGCTTTCAATTTACCGGGATGCTCTCATTTTTTCCTAAGTCACCTTTTTAGGTTTTGACTTAGCGGACTTTTCTCTTCTTTTTTAATTTGGAAAGATAGTGACTGCCTTTATTATTGGTTGATGAGAACAGCCACTGTAACTTTTTAATTTTCATGACATATTTGATACTTCTTTGATGTGTACGAACGAAAGCTTGTGATTGAAACTCTTATTGAAAAGGTGTATAGAATGATTCTCTTGAATTTGAATGCACATCCAAATTAACTAAGAATTACCCTGCCCTAGGTTAAGATTGCGGGTTTTTTTTACAAAAAGAAACACTAACTTCTAGTGTTTGGAATTGAAACAATGCCTTACATCGTCAACAAAGTTTTATTTAAAAGCATACCTTTCGGAAATTTGGGCATTTTGTTTTTGATAAAGAAAAGCAAATGGGAGAAATATGGACTTTTTTAAAAGAATAAAGAATACATATGTGCAGAGTGAATATTAATGGATTGATTCAAAATATGCGACGCTCATTTCATTAATATTAACATTAAAAAACAAACAAGTTTGAAAGCAAATAACAAAATACAAACAAGGAAATTGCAAATGGAAAGAGAACATGGCCTAATGACTAATCAGCATCGAGGAGGAGTTGTCTTGTCTGATCCACTGGCTTTAGGAAGTGACTTGTCAGCATCCCAAATTCTGGACAAGAAGTAACTGGATTTTGGGAAGGCTGGGGTCCATAGTAACACTAGTGATTTCAAGGATGACAGTCCTCTGAGGTTGAGCTTCTCTAACAGTTAAGGCTTGTAGCATATATATGATCTTGCTCACACTTGGTTTCAAGTCGACATTGTCTCCTCTAAATCTTCATTATCCTGCTTTTGATCTTTCATTATTCTTTTGGTGTTGGCTATGGTTTCGTACTTGTGTTGAGGAATCAGTTGTACAGTAGACAAACAACTCTGAAGATGAAGACAAATGAAATTAATTTTCTTTGACAACTTGAATTTATGCATGAATTTTTATGCAAAGGGGTGCAATGGAATGCAATGTCATCAATGCAAATCCATCCAATTCCAAGTCAAAGTATGCAATGCAATGTTTCATATCATGTATGATTCAAAGGTAAAACAACAGGTGTGGAAGTTCTCAGGGTGGAAAGGTTTTAAGTACCATTCCCCTCACATGTAGGCTCTAGGGTTTAAGAAGGTTCCTAAAGTCACATATCATATTCGAAAAGTGGATCCACCCAACGAGTCAACCGAATAAGTTCTAAGTCTTGTAGGTTAATATTATACCACTGTGGTTTCCAAGTTTTTAAACACAACCTCAAGATCATGGATCTTTCTTGAAAATATTACCTCCACGATGACTAATCGTAAGGTAGTAATACCTCAAAAGGGTCTACTCTGAGTGAGTTCTTTGCATCCACCTAACGAGTCCAATGTCTCATAGGTTAATACTACTCAACCATCGGTCTTAGTAGCCCTTGGATTGGGATTCTAAAAAAGGTTCCCAGAATCATGAATCGAGGTTGAAAATATTACTACCACAATGACAAATCATAAGACATTAATACTCTCAATTGATCTCATCTGAGTGAGGTTCTTGCATCATCCCAATGAGTCAAATGCCTTGCAGTCAATAATACTCAATTGTCGTCTTAACTTATATTTTTTCTCTTGTTTTTCAAAGCTTGGGTAGAGAGCTTCACTCAAGGAGTATTTCCCAATTCCCACATATAAACATATACAGAGACGTATACCAAGCAAGATAAAGAAAACATACAACATAAGAAGAAACAAATCAAAAAGCTAACAATCCCCAGAAGAGTCGCCAACGGTCGTGATGCAAAAAATACCCGAGCGCATCACACGCTCGAAATACAACAGAGTCACAATCGAACTTTAATTATTCCAAAAGGAAAGGGAAAATATCCATAAAACCCGCGAAAGAAAAGAAAATGATCATCGCAGCCAAATTAGGCTTCGGGAGCCGGTTATGCAAGGAAATGGTGTTAGGACCCCTCACATCCGTTGTACTTAACAAGACCCATTAAGTTAGTTTTTCAAAAAGAATGTTAGCTTATGTTACTTGTGATCTCCTATTAAATACGCGAGAAAAAGAAAAGAAAATGTTTTTGAATTTTTTTTTATTATTTTGCCTGAAAAGACTTTGGGTCTCGCTTCTACATATCTACGGGTGCAATGAAGAACTTAAGGCTACATAGTTCTAGATAGTAAATGTTTGTGGGTTGGTTCATTTTAGCGAAAGATTATCAAGCCGCATTCGAACGGAATACATTTCTTCCCAAAACATGGATAATTGAACATTTACATCACTTCAAGAATGGACGACTGAATCTGGATTGACACAAATTCTTTCCATCATCATATTCGAGTGGAAAACGTTTGATATTCACATGTGAAAACACTGTTTGCATCTTTGTGGAATAGACAAAGCATCTTTCGTTTATGAAAAAGGTTTTGAACAACGCACAAAGGCGGAAAAAGAATTTGATGAGTTGAAATTGATTTTTGGTGGAGACAAGTATTTGAACAGGGAGCTCTACAATAATATCCAAATACTCGAGAAAGGAACAGGTCTACACCCGATCACTCTCTTTTTCATCCAAAAAGTTATTGGAAAAAATGTGAGATGAGTAGAGTCACGATTCTTTTGACGAAGAAAAAGTCTTCGGACAGTGAGCTCTACAACAATATCATATTACTCATCCATCAGAGAAGTGAACTAAACTCGTTTTATTTGTTGTGTTTTGGTTAGGAAAATGAATACCCAAAAGTGAGCTCTACAACAATATTCGAGTATCTGGGAAAGGAAGAGGCCTACGAGGCCTACGTCCAATCACTCTCTTTTTCATTTCCATTTATTGTGAAAATGATTTTGAAAAGATGACTTGACGTTAGATTAAGTGTTTTTTTATGAAAGCATTTGAATGATCGGAGGAAAATGACACTTGACGTTGGATCAAGTGTTTGATGCTGATTATGAAAAGAGTTTGAATTAAGCGTAAGAGATACTTGACGTATGATCAAGCACTCACGTTGCATTTCAATTTGAATTTGACTTGGGAAAAAGGCTCGACGTTGGATCAAAATTGTTTTTGTTCTTTTTGAAAATGGTTGGTTTTACCTTATTCTTCATCAATTCTAAAGTAATAGACAAATAAAAGAAAAGTTGTAAAAAATTTACAAATCAAGAGAGAGGGATACATTTTGCTAAATGGGGATATAATGAAGCAATTAAAATACAATCTCATTAAACAAGTGAATTAATTATTTAATCAATTAAATAAAAATTGATTAAATCAATTAACTAAAATAATAAAAATTAATTAACAAAACTAAGAAATCTTAATTAACAAAACCAACTGATTAAAATAATATTTAATTAATCAATTAGATGTAAACAAAAAGAAATAGAATAAACAAGGGGTTCATCGACCCTGTGAGTGTACGCATTAAAAAAGAGATCATTATAAGAAGGTCCAAAAGATAGTCAAGAGACCGAAAAAATAAACCGAAATCTAGAGTGTTGAAGTTAGCTCTAAACTAACTTAGAATGGATTCATATAGGAATCATCCTTTAAGAAGCCGAGTAAAAAATGATATTAAAAAGCCGAATTCGCAAACGATATAAAAATTCCAGCAACATAATAAACTATATACAATATTTACAACGCTAAAAGCAACCAAAAAAAACTCAAACCTAGTGTATAAATTTAGCTCTAAACTAACTTAGAACGAATTCATGTAGGAATCACTCTTTAAGAAGTGGAGCCAACAAATGATACGTAGTATTAAGAAGCTAAAATTTCAATGAAAAAATCCAGCAACACAATTCACACATATTCATATTACAATAATAAATTCCAACACAACAAATCTAGAATAAACTAAATACAAACAAAATACAACAGCAACAGATGGTAGGACTAGACAGGGTGGTCTTCTGATTTTCCAAGAGATTCCAGAATTTTTACAAAAGCAATTGAAGCTTGATCTTGACGGTTTGTCCGTGTCGGGTGTTGGTGTTGGATAGTTGTTCTTCTTTTGGGCCTAGGCCCTCCTTTGTACCAAAAAAAAAATACAACAGCAACATATGTGATATACTCAAAAGAGATCGTTAAAAAACAAATTCAAATTTATGTTGATGTTGAGTTGTTGTTAACAGAGTGTTTGAAGTTTGTGAGATATGAAGTAGGTAGATAGAGTTTGATGGTTGTATGATTTTCGAATTAATTTGTGGATAAGAAAAGGAGATTTTCTTGGTTGTTTTTTTTTAATAAAATTATATAACAGCAAATAAAGATGATACAAAAGGAGTGGGGGGACTACACCGAAACCCACTCAAGGGGAACAAAACCTAAAGAACGGCAAACCAAGCCCATTCTTTACAAAATCGGCTCTCAAAAAACCAGGAATCAAAATATAGTTAGTATACTCAGGAACCGTAAGTCCTATATTAGCTAGAGAGTCTGCACAGCTGTTTCCCTCTTTGAAAATATGAGTTGCAATAAATGACATGTTAGTCGTTATATTGACACAGTTAACCCACCTGGTATGAACCTGCCACGACACCTTGAAAGGAGGAGAAAAAGCATTAACTACCGCTACAGAATTAGCTTCTAACCAGATATTTCTCCATCCCTTCTCATGAGAGAACTCAATTGCACACATCGCACCATTGAGTTCGGCAGTGAGAGAGTTGGAAACCCCGACAAAACTAGCAAAAGCTCCAAGGAACCTACCATCGTAGCCTCTAGCAATACCACCACAAGCCAACAAGCCCGAATTACCTTGAGAAGCACCATCACAATTGATTTTAATCCAATCCCACGGCGGCGGCTTCCAAATTACTTCCAAAATCTTAGGAGCGCAGGGAGTTTGAATAGTGACTTTAAAAAGCTTGAGAATTTCAAAATCCAGAATATTTAAATACGAAGGAGTTTTGAAGATGTTACCCGTCAGACCACAAACTGAGATAATTCCAGAAATAGCTGAAGAAGGAGTGGTATTTTTATCCTTGAATCTTCTACAATTACGAGCAAACCAAATCGAATTGAGAATTTGAATTACCGCAACATTGAAGATTAATTTTCACTGATATGACCATGACCGCTTGCAAATACACCAAATATCTTCCCAAGAGAGAATCTTCGAGTTGATGCGCAAAGAAGTTAAAAGCTAATTCCAAAGTTGAGTAGCAAAAGAACAAGTAAAATATAAATGGGAAGAGATCTCTTCCTCATCATAACACAAGCTACAAATTGAAGGAAAGGAAAAATTCCTCCTCTTGAGTTGATCATCCGTGGCAAGTTTATTAAGCAGCAACCTCCAAACCATAATGGATTTAGACGGCAGAATAAACTTCGCCCACACCCAACTCCACCAATCCAAGTGAACACCCGAACAACGCTTAAAATCATAAGCCTCTTTAAGGGACAGATCACCCGAAGCCGAATGATTCCAAACCCGATTGTCTTGACGGAGACCGAAAGGAATGTGGCAGCTACTGATACGGTTCTGAATCGAAAGCGGAATGGGAGCGCCAGCATTAGAAAAGTCTCATTTTTGTCAATAATAAAGCTACTGACCATCACATGAATCGTAGCAGCATTCATGAAGGAATCAGAATTCTTCATGTTCTCTAATTCAACCTGCAGCAGGTCACCACACCAACTGTCAGTCCATAAATTAGCTTACCATTTCCCAACAGCCTAGAAGAATTACCACAAAGGTTCGGAATTTCCACTTTGTTACTAGACCAGATCAAGGAAAAGATATGATGGCTGATGACTCTGTTTTTTCTCAAAACCCGACTTCTAAGGAGAAAAATTCAAGGTTCATCAGCAGGGCCGTCCTTGGGTCAGGGCAACCAGGCCCACGACCCAGGGCCTCAAAAAATCGGGGGCCTCAAAATCGAAAAAATGAGTTAAAAAATCATAATAAACAATAATTATTATATAGTCAATGCAAATAATGCCAACAGAGCAATGTTGGCCTAGCGGTTGTATTGAGAATACCTGTAGCAGTTTTTACAAATTTATATTTTTACTTTCATAAGAAAATCATATATGCGTATGAAACATAAAAAGTAATATATTATTATTAATGTCTAGTTCTATTATTAAACTTATTTTATAATAATAAATTAAAATTTTAAAAAATTCAATATTATTTTTCATTAAGACAACATAATTAAATAGATAATAAATTAAATTATTAAAATTAAAATGATTTTAAACAACTAATAGAATTAATCTAATTTGATGTATTAATTATAAGATTTTATAATTTTATTTTACTAGTTTATCTTCCTTTATATTTATATATCAATTCAAATAAAATTTTGAGGCTTTTAATGTTATGTTTTAATGTTTTGAAAGTCTTGTTATTTTAAAAATATTTTTAATGTTTATTTTAAAAATCATATGATGAATAAATATTCTCATATTTTAGAATTTTAAAATTTAGTTGTTTATTAATTAAAATACTTCCATATTAACAATGTAGATATAGAAATTATAATTGTAGTAGTCAAATTCTATTGAGCTATTTTTATTTTTAACGTTGTTTATAATTTAAATATAAAAAATATTTTTCTTTGAATGCATTGATGCCAACATAAAGTTCACATCTCCTTCCTTAATACATTTTTACATTTTTTATGTATCTATTCTAATTTTTTTTAAAGCTCTTCACCGGTGAATATTTGCCTCCCACACGCCAGCCACCTCCGATGACAACCACCGCTCTTTCCTTTGAATTGATACAACGTGTTTTGCGTCGCTTTGAAACAAGGAAAAAACCCAACCCAAAAAAAATTTTAATTAGTTGCTCAATTTTTTATTAGTACTCAATTTTTATCATTTGCCCAGGGCCTCTAAAAAGTCAGGACCTACCCCGTTCATCGGAATTGTAAAAATCCCAGCCAAGCTTTAAATTAGAAGCCTCATTAAGCGCGAGTAAATATCGAATTTTAAGCCCTCCATTTGACAAAGGTTTACAAACACTTTTTCATGCTACTGTAACGACTTTATTCTTAGCAACATCTCCACTCCATATGAAGTTATGGGCAGCCATATCAATAATCAAAGAAACCGGCCACACATAGATCATCATCGAATGAGTGAGCATGCTATGGACCACAGATTTCACCAATTCCATTCTTCCCGCAATGGATAGGAGAGATTCTTTCCAAGAAGCAAACTTCAAAATGATTTTGTCGGCAATCGATTGAAGGAATAAACTGCTCGGCTTACCCTTAAAAATTGGAACTCCAAGATACACGAAAGGAGAAGCACCAATGTTAAAACCAGAACGATTCGCTAGTATGTTCAATCTAGACTGCGACCTAGCTCCTCCAAAAATGCTAGACTTCCCACAATTAATCTGCTGTCCAGAAATTGCTGAGTATTCTTTGAGGACGGCAACTATGCTATTAAGATTGGAAAGACTTCCTTTGCAAAACAGAAGAACGTCGTCCGCAAAGAATATGTGAGACGGGACCTTGTCAAACCTGAGACCTAAAATCAAATCAATGGAGCCAACATCTACTTTGATTCAAATAAATTTACTCAAAACTTCTTCCGCGAGACAGAAAAGAAGGGGCAATAACGGGTCGCCTTGTCGAAACCCCCCATAGAACATTGAAAGAAGACATGGTTCGAACCGTTTAGAAGAGCTGCGTGGGTAGTATGTCATATTAGTGGGTAAGAAATGTCAAAGGAATATGTTATGTGAGATGAAACTTTTTTCTGTTCAGGGGTGGCCCTGAGCACGGGCTCGCGGGGCGGGAGCCCAGGGCCCCATAATTTTAGGGGCACCAAAATTTTTTTTTTTACCCCCTATATATATATATATATATATATATATATATATATATATATATATATATATATATATATATATTCAAAGAAAATATTTTAATATAAAAATAATTATTAGAAATTATTTAAAAAAATATTGACTAACAAAATTATAAGGACACTACAAAGTCAAAATTAATACCAGATTTTAGTTTCTCATAAATAAATTATAGAGTCGAATAAAATCAATTAATATATTCATAATTTTAATAACTACAAAATTTAATTGAGGAATTAAAAATAAAATAATTAAAATAATCATATAAACAATATTTTATATTATTGATATAAGTTAGGAATCTCTAACCTTGCCAATTTTGAATTCAAGTAGCATTATTAAGTTTTGGAAAGTTTTTATTCAATATGTTTTAAAGCAATTAAGTGAAATAATATTAGAATATATGCAATGTATATGTAACCCAACGGTATGAAAATTATTTAATATGTACCCAACGATATGATTATGAAAGTTATATCCATTGAATTTTGTGGATATAAATTAAATTATTCATTGTATTAATTTTAATATCTATTGAATTTTATAAAAGGTTTATGAATTTTGTGTCAATATTATTCAACGGTATTAATTTTAATATCAACGAATTTTATAAAAGTTTCATGTTGATTTTCAATTTTCAAGATCAAGTTTGATTTGGTGTTCAAAGGCTTTTGGAACAAATTGATCAGAATTTAAGTTGAAGACTAAAAATCAACATCAGGTACTATTGTTCCATCTCTTTGATTGCTTGAAATGTTGCCTAGAAAACAATTGTCTGGTCATCTAAAACGAAAAAGAAAGAAACTAATTGAAATTGATAATAAATCTCAAAAGGGTGCTATTCATAAATTTTTTGAAAAACACCCTACAATTTCTATTTCGAATGATGCAAATCTAGGTAATTTGAACCTTGAAGTTGAGAGTTTAGAAAATGAACAACTAAATAGGATTGTTGAAGAGCGAAATATTTTGGTTGAAAATAATGAAAATAAAGATGATGATGATGATGATGATGAAGCTGAAATTTTTGATGATGAAGGTTATAATAATGAAAATGAACATATCCCTATTTTTGTTGATGAACAACATAACGAGTCTAGTCTATTGGACATTTATGATCCAAGAACATGGAATAACCTTAGTAATGACTTAAGAGATGAATTACTAAGAAATGGTCCTATAAGAGATGTGTCAATTGTGAATGATCCTAAAGATACTTTTGGTAGACATTTCTCATCATCATGTTATATCCGTTATTGTTCTAATGGAGAAGAGCAAGATAGGAATTGGCTTGTTTATTCAAAAGAATTGGATAGAGTTTTCTGTTTTTGCTGTAAGTTATTTGGTACAAGTAGTAAAATGAATCGCTTATCAAATGAAGGTTTTAATGATTGGAAACATATTTATGAAAGGCTTAAAGAACATGAATCAAGCGGTGCACACATGTCTTTCATGAGTAAATGGATTGACTTACAAATTAGATTTAAAAAAATACAACAATTGATAAACATCTTCAAGAGCTTTTAAGAAATGAAAAAAGGCATTGGAAAGATGTATTACTTAGGATAGTTTCTGTTACTAGATATCTAGCTGAGCAAAATTTAGCATTTCGTGGAAAAAAATGAGAGGATTAATGTGGAAAACAATGGAAACTTTCTTTCTCTTGTTGAAATGATTACTGAATGGGATCCTGTCATGCAAAAACATTTTGAACGTATTAAGAATAATGAAATTCATTACCATTATCTTAGTCATAAGATTCAAAATGAATTGATTAACATGTTAGGTAATGAAGTCAAAAGTGCAATAGTCGAAAAAATCAAAGAAGCAAAATATTTTTCTGTGATTCTTGATTGTACTCCTGATGTAAGTCATCAAGAACAAATGACTCTAATTATACGTTGTGTGGATGTTTCTACAAGTCCAATAAAAATTGAAGAGTTTTTTGTAGAATTTTTGAAAGTCTATGACACAACAGGTCAAGGATTGTTTGAAGAATTAAAAAATGTATTAGAAACTCTTAGTCTAGATATTAATAATATGAGAGGACAAGGATATGATAATGGATCAAACATGAAAGGTAAACATCAAGGTGTACAAAGAAAATTATTAGATATTAACCCTAGGGCATTATACACACCATGTGGTTGTCATAGCCTTAACTTGACACTTTGTGATATTGCAAATTCTTGTACTAAAGCTAAAGATTTTTTTGGAGTGTTACAACGTATTTATACTGTATTTTCTCATTCGACAAAACGTTGGAAAATTCTTAGAGATAATGTGAAAGGTTTAACTATTAAACCATTGTCACAAACACGTTGGGAAAGTCATGTGAATAGTGTATATGCAATTAAATCTCAAACTTCAGATGTAAGAGAAGCACTACTTCAACTAGCTGAACAAGATAATGATCCCAAAATTAAGAGTGAAGCTGAATCTTTAGCAACTCATGGAATTGGAAACTTTGAATTTTTAGTAGCTATTATTATTTGGTTTGAATTGTTAACTGCTGTTAATGAAATTAGCAAAAGTTTGCAAAAAAAAGACATGCGTATTGATGTGGCTTTGAACTAGTAAAAGGTTTGATCAAGTATTTGAAAAAATATAGAGAATCTGGATTTGTAAATGCTAAGGCTAGTGCTGAAAAGATTGGAAATGAAATGGAGATTAAATGTGTATTTATTCAAAAACGTAAAATTCGTAGAAAACAACACTATGATGAAAATCCATCTCAACCCACACAACTGAATCTTGAGTCTGCTGAAGAGTCTTTTCGAAATCACTATTTCTTATATATTGTAGATCAAACAATTGGCTCACTTGATAGAAGATTTGAGCAGTATAGCACATATGAAAATATTTTTGGATTCTTATTTAGTATTGAAAGGCTTAGATCATTATCTGATAGTGACTTGAAAGCATGTTGTAAACATCTTGAAACTTGTTTAAAACATGACGATTCTCTTGATCTTGATGGTGAAATTTTGTTTGAAGAATTGAAAGTTATTAGAGAAGTTTTAACAGTTGAATCAAAATCAAGCTATATGATATTGAGTTCTTTAAATACTTTTAATTGTTTTCCTAATGCATGCATAGTTTATAGAATAATATTGACTATCCCTATCAGTGTTGCATCTGCTGAGAGAAGTTTTTCTAAATTAAAATTATTAAAATCTTATTTGAGATCTACTATGTCACAAGATAGATTAAATAATCTTGCGTTGATTTCAATTGAAAATAATTTTTTGAAGAACCTTGATTATGAACAAATCATTAATGATTTTGCAACAAAAAATGCAAAGAGAATGATATTTAAATAATTTTAAAGGGTTGGTCAATTTTTTATAGGAAAAAATATCGGATCAAGAAGAAGAAGAAGAAGAAGAAGAAGAATAAGAATAAGAAGAAGAATAAGTCTCTTTATAGTGGTTTATGTTTCGATGTAGTATAAACATTGATGTAGTATAAGTCTCTTTTTGCACAATGTCAAATGAAAATGTGTTTTTATCCAATTATTTCTTCTATTCTTATATATTTATTGTTAAAAAAATTTTGGGGCACCACTATTTTAATTCGCCCAGGGCATCCAAATTCAAAGGACCGGCCCTGTTTCTGTTATTTGGCTTTTTGAGATTCTGAGAGATGAAACTTTTTTCCTTTATTTGGTTTTTTAGATTCTGAGAGAGTAAGAAATGAAGCAGGAATTTGAAGAGTATGGTTTATGTGTTTTCATTTTTTTTATTCTCGTTTATTTTGCTTTCTGGGTTTTATGATTGAGAGATATGAGAAGGATAAGACAAAAAAGGTCTGAGTGTGATCTCGTTTCACTCTCTCACAAATAATATATATGTACTAGTTTTTCTAGGTTTTCTTGATTTTTGAAAAATGACTAAAATACCCCTTTTGCTGATTTAATTGATAAAAATATAAACTAAAAATAAACTACAATTAAAATATAGTTTTGTTTTAATTTTTTTCAACTAAAAATGAAAACCGGAATAAACTAAAAATGAATAAAATCAAATGCATAATAAATCGAAAAATAAAAACAAACACATTAAAATAATCTACACGCAACAAAAGTTTAGAATAATAGACCGAAATTGATCAAAATCACAAATAAAAATACTTAGATTAATAGGCTCTGACTGATCAAAATGCAATCGCAAACAGCATCGAAAAAATAAAACGAGCACACCAACACGACATACGTGCTCTGGAGTTTCATAGAACAGTTTGGTACATGTCAAAACTCAAAATATTTTGCCGGCTAATTTTACGCACAAGATTGAATCGCTTTTATTGATCTGCTTGTAGAATCGAAATTTTATTGTAAATGAATTTTGATCAATTTCGCACAATGCATGAGACAGTGTAAGAAAATAAAAATGCATGAAATACGATTCAGGTTATTTTTTACCTTTAAATGAGATGAAAATTGACCTAAGGTTAACCTTTGGTCGACCTAATGTATGAATGACCGACTAATGACACAAATGCGATGAGTAAATTATCCTAAGACAAATTTGGGGTATGACACCTAGCTCTCTGACGTATCTTGTGCTACATTCAAGGAACACAAAATTATGGTTTACATCTTTATGTCTCATATATACTTCCTCAATAATTTCATATACATATGTCGGTTGGGGAGGGTGCTCGGATGTCCAATGATCTACATCCAGTTATTTTGTTTTTCTTGGTTGCTCTCTTGATCATCAAAACAACAACCCATGTTATCTCGCTCTAGTACTAAAAGTGAATACAGAGGCATTACCAGTGTGGGATCTGCATCATCATGTTGATTGCACAATCTTCTTCTTGAGTCACACTGTCTAATTCAAAAGGCCACCATGGTCTAGTGTGACAACGTCAATGCAATATATCTCTCTAGTAACCCAGTTCAACATCAACGAACGAAACACATCGAGATGGATATTTATTTCGTTCGTGTAAAGGTAGCTTAAGGTCATGTATGTGTTCTTCACGTCACATCACGATGTCAAATTGCAGATATTTTTACAAAAGTTCTTTCCTTCATATTATTTCAAGATTTCAATAACAATTTCAACTTCTGTCAACCTCCCAACTTCTGTCAACCTCCCGCCTCAACTATGATGAAATATTAGAATATGTCTATATTCATTAGGATTTAATTGTATTGATTATTTATCAATTTATTAACTATTGTTAGTATTCATATCTAATTTGACAATTATTGTATATAATTTACAAATCATATCAAGGAAAGGCAAAAAATTATATTCTTACAACGATTATAATAAACCAATTTATAAACCTTTTTCAAATTCCAGTTTGTGTTGTGTTCCAGCTTCTCTTCTTGACAATTCCCACAACAATTTTAATTTATGCAATGCTAGTAGAAAAATTAATTAAAACATTATAAAAACTTCTACAATATCGTGTACCATCATGAACCTAGGAATATTATCTTTTCTAGAGAATTTGTTGATAATGGAGATATCAGGAAGATTCTGCAGTGTATTAAAGAAGAAGATGCAGAAACTTGATAACAGAAAAACCAATTTGTTATTGAAAGCTATACTCATTCTCATTAACCCTTGAAGGTTGATACAACATACAATTTATACAAGCTGATAAGCTCCAATATGACTAACTACTCCTAATTATCCAAGTGTCAATCTATAATTGGATAAAGGTGATAAGTTTAGCTGTACAGATGGCATTACATAATAGGTACAAGTAAATATAAGCTAATAGAATTTCAACCTTTTAGAGAATTTCGGCCCATTTTTGTTCTTGTTCTTGCAAAGTTGCTATATCTATTTGAATTTTTCGTTTAATTGGAAAAAATTGGCTTGGAATTGGTTGACCAAACTTTCATTAATTGAAAAGTTTAGACAATGTATAATTATTATTGATATTTTTAGCAAAAAAATCACGAGTTTCATTTATTTAAGAGATTAACTCGAAAAATTTCAAGAATAATTTGTGCAAAAAAATATTAAGAAAAGTATTTGCTGGCCAAGCAAGATTGTTCCGTCTGGGAATCGAACTCGGTATTTCTCGAATACGTCCTTGGACGGGGCTCCTTGCCAATGGAGCTCAACCGCATGGTTTGAGTGGATGTGAACTTTAATTAGAATAAACATTGGATAAAGATAACAAACAAAAAGCGTAATAAATGACATTAAAGTAAGATGTTTCGGTTAAGAAAACTTGGAAAAGAAAAAGACAAGGATGGAAACTCATATATTATCTTACAGACTGTTTCTCTCTATGACTTGGATACTTTAGTTCAATAAAGAATGTTATATGAATTTTGCGACCACGATTACATGCATGAATCTGCACTATATACTACTACAATAATAACCATCAACAATAGTTATTTCCTCAGTAATCGACACATATCCTTTTACGTGTGTTTCAGACTTCCAATTTACTTCCACACGTCTTCACTGGTTAAAAACTGCTGCAAACTATTAGTCATGTTGATAACTGGCTTTGAGCCTCTTAACTTCCTCTAAGAGTTTCTGATAGTGTTGATACATCATTTTCTTAATTCACTCTTAGACTTAGAAAGAAGGCTAAGTCCTAAACATCTAATGAATGTGTCAAACTTGACTGTTTGTCAAAATACTTTTCGAGATTCTAGACATATTTTGAAGAGAGATTGATCATAATCTTATGGATATGTACCTGAGACTCTTTCAAATAAAATCTAACACGTTAGTCGAACCTTCTTGATCGACGCGACTAGTGTGTCGAATTATGAATTTCTTCATATTTAGTTGTATTTCAAACATAGTTATGACCTTCTTGTTAAATCCCTTACATGGGCGGAACATGTTGAGACATGGTGTGGCTGTAGTCACACCAAATTTTTTTAATATATATATATATATATATATATATATATATATATATATATATATAAAATATTTAGGTTGAAAATAAAATTTTAATTATCTATTTTTCTTCCTTTAACTTTTCTCTCTCACAATTTCACATTTGTTCCCCTCTTAAACCTCACCACAAGTGTTTTAAGAACTGAATCAGTCATCAAATCATTGAAACATGTCAAAAGTTCATTGGTCCAACCATCAGATCACTAGGCATGACAACAAAATCAATACAAGCAGGTACACACCCAAACATGCCTCGAAGTTGATGGAAAAAAATCTACTTTGACTAAATTTAGGTTTGGATTTTGACTTTCTCCGCTTATAAAATATGAGACGGATTGGATAATAGAGACACTAGTACCTACCCCGAATTCATCCCATTTATTTCATTATCTACATTATTATTTATCTATAATATAAGAAGGGAATATGTGCTGGTTAAGACATATTAACCCTGGCTTAATTATGTGACAAATCTCATTTATGGGGGTATTTGTGGTCCAAAGTAACAATTTGTCAGCCCATTAGCCCATTTAGTTTCCATGTTTATGGTCTGTTTCATTAATCCTTGCCTGCAGCTGTATTAAAATATTATTCTTTTTGGATATTGGTTGCATTTGAACCGGATAATGAAGAAAAGGTGAGTCTGTAAAACAGTTGCTCAGTCATGTTGTTCCCAATGACTACACTGTTTGCAGGTTGTAATGTCACTTACCTCTTCTCTTTCTTTCTTTCCTCTTCTCTTTCTTCACTTTTCACAAATACATTTTGTTCCCGGAACAACCCTAACTACCACCAAACTCTTTCTTCAGTTTTCACAATTACATTTTCTTCACTATACAACCGTTTTTTCTGGTTTTCCGGATTCTAAATGGCTAGACCCTTTGAGTTGGTGAAGAACATTAACGATACGAAGGAGCTTTGGAAAGTTGTTGTTCTTATACATCACAAATGGACCGTTCTCAATAAGAACAAGGAACATTTCGAGTTGGTTGTCGTTGATAAAGATGTAAGCTCTTCTATCTGCCATTTTTTGTTACTACTTCTGTTTGGCGTTTTTGTCATGAATCCTTCATTTTTTTATTCTTAATGGTTTTCTAAATCTAAAGCTTTGGCTTAATGAAACTGACGGTTTAATGAAACTTTGCTTTCAATAAAACATAACAAAACATGAAGATCTACGCGCTTCAACCTGGTTGTCAAATTTTCTTCTTTTCTTTATGCTGTTACTTTTTTCCTGCATTTTGTGTGAAATCTGGTTTAAAATACAAATGTAGTGGTTGTTTTACCGTTTCTTAAAATTAACTTTTGTTTTAATGGAAACCTGATTTTACCACCACTGATTAGATACTATAAACTTGGTTAATATGGTTGATCTTTTAAACTTTTACAACTAACATGTTTCCTCTATTAATAGTTTGTTCATATGTTGTTACCTTTTCCATATTCCCTTTCCTCTCTGAAACTCTACTTTTTCGTCTATTATACAGGGCTGTGACATCCATGTCAACGTTCCACATCCTTTTAAGCAGGCTTATGATTCACTTTTAACCGTTGGCAACACTTATACAATCTCAAACTTCCAAGTCTCTCTTAATGATATGCTTTTCAAGCCTTCAGATCACAAATTTATGTTGACATTTACTGGTGGTACATCTGTTACCGACAAGAATAAACATCAAATTCCTGCAAAGCCACTTAAATTCACTTCTTTCACTGATATTATGTCTGAGAATTGGAAAAAGGATGTTCTAATGGGTATGAAAATATTAACTGAGCCTTATTTTATGTGCACAACATGTTTCTCTATTCTATTATGTTTTGTTTCTTTTTTCTCAGATGTCATTGGAATGGTCACAGAAATTGGCTACACCCAACTACAACAGGGGGGCAAGAAACAACAGATCAATCTATCGTTGAAGGATTTGTCGTATGTCTTTAATTATGCAACTCTTTTTTAACAGTTTTTGTTGTTATTTGTCATACTAAAATTATTCTGTTATTGAATTTTCTTTAGGGGCAACGTTTTGAATTGCACTTTGTGGGAAGGATATGCAGTGCAGTTCCATGAATTCAGTAAAAATAGAAAGGACACAACTCCCCTCATTATTGTTTTGCAATATGCAAAAGTCAAGGAAGAAGGTATCTGATTAATATAGATGCATAACATATTGAACTTATTGTTTATTTAAAGGTTTGCCATACAATAATAATAATAACTCTCATATGCCTTTTCATTTTTAGGTAAGTATCCATTATGTGTTTCTAACACCTTCAACGTTACAAAGTTGATTCTCAATGATGACTTTCCTCAGATTAAAGAATTTATTGAAAGGTATCAGTTTTTCCACCAGATATCCTCTATCATTGACTTTAATTCTACTGTGTTGTTCATTTGTTTTAATTTTATTTATAGCCTACCAAAAATCAGTGAGGCTGAATCTTCAAGTCAGGCTTTGAGCCTGCAGTCCCAGACACTGTCTCAATACTCAACTTCTTCTCAACATACTCCTTATGATAAACTAATGTATAAAGCAACCGTACGGCCTTTGGTTGAAATTGTAAAACTCAAGGAGGTATTAACTTCTTTTCATCTCAATATTATTCCTTTTACAACTATTATTTCTCTACCCTAATGAAAGAAGGCTATTGTTTCATTGTCAGGAAGCTCAATGTGTTACCGTTGCGACAATAACCAAACTCAAGGCTGCTCAAGGTGGATGGTATTACCAAGCATGTCATCAGTGTCCTAGGGTTGCTAAAGGGAATGAACCACCCTATGAATGTACTCTTCGCCACAAAACAGAAACAGCCATTTATAGGTAACATATCAACCTATTCCATGACATTTCTATGTGCACAACACAATTGCATCCTCATCACCTCAATGTATTACAGGTATAAAATTTTAATTGAAGTTTTTAATGCTGGAACAAAAGCATCATTTGTAATATGGGACCGTGAAGCTTTTCAACTTTTGAAGGTCACTGCTGCTCAGATGCGCACTAATTTACTTGAGGTCTCATCCTGCTACTTTATCTTGAGCTTTAACGTCATGGTCTTCGATTATCTGTGAACCCATTGACTGACATCTTTCATTCTTATAAAAGGCTGGTATTACCGACCCTCTTGAGTTCCCAGTAGCGCTTGATGCTTTAGTTGGAATGACCATGGTTTTCAAGGTCAAATGGCAACCTGATTGGGAAAATGCGTCTGTTATGTCTATATTTGAAGATGACATTGTAAAAAAGGATATACTGCGTTCATTTGGACAGGAATTGGTACGTGTTTTTTGGTGGACTACATTATTATACATATAGTCATATATATACGTTTTAAATTCAGCATTAACGTTTCTACCTTTTTTATTAGCCTAATTCCCAGGACATGCTAACTCCTAATGTAACACAGGTATGTTCAACCACTTATTTTTATTATTCCCATTTCTGTTTATGGTTTATCCTTCTTTCCTTAATAAATCACTGTTTTTCTTTTATATTGGCTAAGAACAATGAGAGTGTTGCTGAGGTTTCACATTTGGATGATTGGGACATCATTCCGGTAATACCCATTTCCAATTTCGTATTATCTACCTAATACCAGTGACTTCCACTCCTGCTATACCGCTGATATTTTTGTATTATACCAATCAGTTCTACTCCTGCTATATGTTAATGGTTCAGTTGTTCTTCTTATCAGGAAACCGATATTACATCTGATGCATTGCCGGACCCTGTTACACCAACTTCAGCTGCTAAACGGATTGCTCCACATGAATCACATGACATTACTCCTTTATCTCAGACGTCTGAATTACAACAATCTTCCACAAAGATGAAAAAGCATATCAAACTGGAGAATTAGCATGCTTTCCATTAATTTCAAGTGAAAACTATCTTTTTGTAATCTGCCTAAGTCAACAGTTATTAGAATTTTACTCTCCACCTAAAACATCACTACTTTTCAAGGGCAGCAATGGTTGTATAATATTATAATTAATGCTTATTTTGGTTTAAGTAATTCCTCTTCTTTATAACTAATTCTTCATGCTCTTTATATTTTCCAGCTTATTTAATCAAGAAATTATAATTATTTTCCCAATCCATATTACCATCTATGTTTCTTATTAGATCAAATATTTTTTACAAATTCTATGACTTTAAATGGCTGATGTATAAAATAAGCTATATTGCCAACGACCCCACTCAGTTTGTCAACGACCCAAATTTTAGTAAAGCACAAGATCAGCTTTCAGTTAATTTGGTGATTCAAAACTTTGTTGACTTTATTAACTTTTCTGATTAATAAATAATCATATATATTCTATTAATATTTAATGATACTTTGATATACAAACTTTTCAAAGGGTCCCTACAGTAACGTCGATGATGTCTGATCCCTAAAGCATTAAATGATCCATTTACTTCTCTCACTCTTCACGTCAATTGATGGAAATCTACAGGCTGGTTTTTTCGGACCCCACTCCTGAAATTGTCCTTTTGAGCAAAATCTATTTTCTCTTTACCAAAGCACATCATGGGATCTGCTTAATGTACTCTTTCTATTCCCAATGCAGCAAACTTGAGTATCTAGCAACACACAAGAAGTATAACATGGCCCCACTTTATTCGAATTTTCCAAATTTTAAAGTATCAGACTTTTTGTTTAACAAATATGCTTTTTAAATCAAAACTTTTCACATACATTTTCAATTCCCGCCTCTGTGCCCCACTAAACAATTTACTATGCTTTCAAAAGTTTAAATTTCATATTCTATTTTTGCAAACAACCGCCAACACTGTTACCTTCTTCATGTTCTTCATTCCAACATCACCACCACTATGTATGCATACACTATTTCACACCAGAATAACACAAACAGCTTCTGCATTTTTTCCCTTCACAATGACACAGAATATTTGAATAGCTTGCATTGTCACCATTGCCTCCTTTCGATATATTAACATGGATTTAACCGTGTATCATTACAAGGCATTTCTTTCAACCTTATTTTTCATCATCATCTTTTTTTTCCATCTTCTAACAACCTCTTTTCCATATTTTACCATCAACCACTAAGAATCTTGGCATAAATGGAACCTCCACATTTTTCCAAGGAACAAAGCCCGGCTTTCCTAGCTAGAAAGAGAAGAAGACTCAGCCTGATCACAAAGAAAAACAACTCCACCAATGTTAATTCCTCTCAATCCCCTCATCAGCATCTCACACCCATTCCAACTTCTGTGACATTTGAAAATACTGTCAATACACCTCCTACATCAACCCAACACCAATGTCCTATTTCAACTAACCATCGAATGACAAACATCCTTCCTATTCACCTTGCCAATAAGGAAAATGTTTACCCTTATTTCAGCAAAAACCCAACAACTACTCCCATTCCAACTACGCCTTCCATGGAATATACACCTTTTCCCACAACTACATCAAAATCGTCTCACCCAGCTTCTTCAAGTCGTCCTCTGAAAAGAAATAACACTCTTAAGATACCCTGCTTTACTCTTCCACTTAGACAAAATCTTATTAACAGCTTCAATCAAACCATTCTTCCTCATAAACCAATTGTTAATGCACCTTCCAACCTTCATACAACACCCCAAAGTATTTTGTCCCAGAGCCCACATTCTGCTTTTTATACAAATTTGGGTTCTGCTGATTACTCAAATGATGATACCTGCAGCCAAACTGATTCGGACAACGCTATGGAGCCCAATTCGGATTCAGATGAAGATCAAACTGAATTTCTTATACGGAATTCCCATGATGAAGGTCAATTTTTTTTAACAGCCACATATCTTTATATTCTTCATGTTACTTTTTTTGTGGATTGCTATTTTTAACAATTTTTCCTTTTCCCCAAATATAGTATACTCTGATATTGGAGATCCTGTATGGGAGTGCACACACTGTGGTGCCTATATGTGGTATCAGGAGCGTAAAGGGAAGTCAATACATACAACTATACCAAAGTTCAGTTTATGTTGTAAGGGAGGAAAATTTGTTGCACCATTATTGGTAACACCACCACCACTTCTCAACACTCTTCTGTTCGATCCCAATTTGAAAGATGCAAATAATTTCCAAAACAACATACGAACCTACAATGCAATGTTTTCGTTTACATCCCCTGGAATGAAGTTTGACACTTCCATCAACGAAGGCGGAGGTCCTCCAACATTACGACTGCACGGACAAACATGCCACAGAATCGGAAGTTTGCTTCCTGAACAAGGACAAATACCAAAATATGCTCAACTATATATTTTTGATACGGACAATGAAGTTAACAACAGAATCAAATGTTTCAAGTTTTGTTTTCACCTAACTCATTATTTTTCTTTACATTGCACACTTTTTTTATAGATTAACATGGCATATTTTTCATGACAGGGACAGCAAAAATGTCGACAGGTCTATTGTAACTAAGTTAAAGTTGATGTTAGATGAATATAATTCTCATGCCAAAGCTTTTAGAATGGCAAGGGACATGATGAAACAAACAGGTTTTCAAGATCTTAAACTGAAACTTATTTCGGAAAGATCTTCCGACGGTCGTGTCTATAACCATCCAACTGTGTCGGAAGTTGCTGCTCTTATCGTTGGTGACGTGGACACCGCATCTAAGAGAGACATCATTGTTCAGCATCGTGATGGTCATCTCCAACGGATAGATGAGTTTCATTAAGCTTATCTATCCTATCAATATCCGATGATATTTCCATACGGAGAAGATGGATACAGAGATGATATACTACATAAGTTTAAACATGAGAAGCAGGTTACCAAGCAAAATCGTCAAACTATCAAAGATTGGCTATGTTTCCGATTGCAAGAACGCAAAAATGAGGCGAGGACACTTCTGCACTCAAGGAGACTATTTCAACAGTTTTTAGTGGATGGATATACAATGATGGAATCAGAACGACTTAACTGGTTGAGAAAAAATCAATCCAAGCTAAGAGTTGGGAAATATACAAGAATTAATGAACAATGTCAAAGCAGTCAGCAGCAGGCGCATTCTAAAACTGGCAAAAGAGTTGTCTTACCATCCTCATTTGTAGGTAGCAAGAGATATATGGATCAATTGTATTTTGATGGAATGGCTATTTCCAGTGCAATTGGTTTCCCTGATTTATTTATAACATTTACCTGCAATCCTAAATGGCCTGAGATTACACGTCACCTATCCAAAAGGAATTTAAACCCAGCAGATCGTCCGAACATAGTTTCAAAGGTCTTCAAAATGAAGTTTGACGAACTGATGGTTGACATAACAAAGCGACATCTTCTTGGAAAAGTGCTGGCATGTAAGATTTGCAGTTATTATATTTGTTTTAAATCCATTTCATAACTATTATTTATGGACTCATATTAAATTATTACCTTTGTTTGCAGACATCTACACTATAGAATTCCAAAAAAGAGGATTGCCACATGCTCATATTCTCATTTTTTTACATCCACAAAGCAAGTACCCTACCCCACCTGATATTGACAAAATAATTTCAGCTGAGATACCGGATCCCCAACTACATCCTAGGCTGTATCAGTTAGTTAAGACACAGATGATGCATGGTCCATGTGGTCTTGCTCGACCGAAATGTCCCTGCATGAAAAATGGTAGATGTTCAAAGTTTTTCCCTAAAAAGTTCAATGAAACTACCATTGTTGATCATGATGGTTACCCAGTTTACAAGAGAAGTTCACAAACTTTTACCGTTACTAAAAACGGTATTACCTTGGACAACAGATATGTGGTTCCCTATAATACCAGGTTACTTCTTAAATATGATGCTCACATCAACATGGAGTGGTGTGACCAAAGCACCTCAATCAAATACCTCTTCAAATATATTCACAAGGGTTACGACCGAATCACTGCATCTGTTTCGCGATCAAGAGCATCATGCAGTAATGCTGATAAGGTAATTGATGAGATTAAAGAATACCTTGATTGTAGATACGTATCACCAGCTGAAGCATGTTGGCGGATATTTTCTTACAAGATTCATGGAAGGAAACCGGCTGTTGAACGTATGTTCTATCATCTTATCGGTGAGAAGCCATTGTACTATACTGATTTTGAAAGGATGGAAAATGTTTTAGAAAAAGCAAGTATAACTGAATCTATGTTTACTTCGTGGTTACTCGCAAATGATCGGTATGAGGAAGCACAACAATTGACATATGGGCAGTTTGTTTCTAAGTTTGTATATGTCAAGAAAACGCGCTCATGGAAACCAAGGAAAAAAGGTTTTACAATTGGAAGGCTCATTTGGGTTCCACCAACAACTGGGGAACTCTATTATCTAAGGATGATGCTAACAGTGGTGAAAGGACCAAAAACTTATGAAGATATTCGTAAGGTCGGAGACAGACAATACGACTCATTTAGGGACGCATGCTTCGCAATGGGTTTCCTGGAAGATGATAGAGAATATATAGGTGCTATTAAAGAGGCCAGCCACTGGGGATCCGGACATTTCTTGCGCAAATTATTTGTTGTTATGCTACTTTCTGGGACTGTCAACAGACCAGCAAATGTATGGAAGAAAACATGGATTCTGCTTTCAGATGGTATCTTGCACTCCCAAAGGACTTTGGCAAATAACAAAGGTAGATCAAAATTTATATATTCATACTATTTTCAATACAATTTGAATGCAGAAAGTTAATCAATTTTTATCGTATACAGCTTTGGTGCTAACTGAGGAACAAACAAAGATGTTGACGTTAATTGAAATCGAAATCTTGCTGCAAGCAAATCGCAGGAGTCTTAAAGATTTCAAGCCTATACCATATCCAGATGATTATGTGCTGCAACAACTGGGAAACCGGTTGATCTATGAAGAGAGAAATTATGACATCGATCTTATGAGATCACAATACCATGATCTTTTCACTGCTCTGACAGGTAACTTACTTTATCAGTCAATAATAAATTATATAGTGAAATAACGATACACCAATTGCGTCCTAATTCAATTTCATATTCTTCAAGATGAACAAAGGGCAATATTTGACAAGATAATGTTGGCTGTTAAAAATCAAAAAGGGGGGGTATTTTTCTTACATGGATACGGAGGCACTGGAAAAACTTACATGTGGAAGACACTCGCAACTGCTCTGCGGTGTAAACATCGAATTGTTTTAACAGTAGCTTCGAGTGGAATAGCATCATTATTATTACCTGGAGGCAGAACTGCTCATTCTAAATTCAAATTGCCTGTGCCCACATTGGAAAACTCTACCTGCAATATTGAATATAATGATGAATACAGACAGTTACTTCGAGAAACTGATTTGATCATTTGGGATGAGGCCCCTATGGCAAGCAAATACTGTTTTGAAGCACTTGACAAGACATTAAAGGATGTTATGAGTACTGATAGCAACTCTGAGGTTATTTTTGGTGGAAAGGTAGTAGTATTTGGTGGAGATTTTAGACAAATCTTGCCTGTTATTCCTAGGGGTAGTAGATCCGATATTGTTCACGCTACTATAAATGCGTCTTATATATGGCACTCATGTCAGGTTTTGACTTTAACCAAAAATATGCGTTTGAAGGGTGGTCGGACTGATGAGGAAACAAAAGAAATTGATCAGTTTTCAAAATGGCTATTGAAATTGGGTGAAGGGCGACTTTGTGAGCCTAACGATGGTCATGCTGAAATTGACATTCCACGTGATATGTTAATAGAACAGTTTGATGATCCTATTGTTGCAATTGTTGACAGTACCTACCCTGCTTTTTTGGATAACTTTAGATCTTTCGATTACTTGAAAAGTCGGGCTATATTAGCATCAACAATTGAAGTTGTTGAACAAATTAATAATCATGTTCTAAACATGATGCCAGGTATTATTTTAACCCTTAAATACTTCATTTTTACTTTTCAAGTGACTATAATAATATATATATGTTCTAATTTATCTATAGGGGAATCCAAAGATTATTACAGTTCTAATTCTGTTGATCGTTCAGAAATTCATGATAACAGCATTATGGGAGTTCTGACACCTGAGTTTTTGAGTTCCCTACGAACATCGGGATTGCCCAGTCATATCATAACATTAAAGGTTGGAACCCCGATAATGCTTATGAGAAATATTGATCAATCAGAGGGTTTGTGTAATGGGACTAGATTGATAGTCACGAAAATGGCAAACCATGTTTTAGAAGCAGAAATAATGAGTGGTAAGGGCCATGGAAAACTTACTTATATACCAAGGATGGATATGTCTCCATCGCAGTCACCTTGGCCTTTCAAATTGATTAGAAGACAATTCCCAATCATTGTTTCCTATGCAATGACCATCAACAAATCACAAGGTCAATCTCTAGATTGGGTGGGACTTTACATACCAAAAGATCTTTTTAGTCATGGCCAACTTTATGTGGCCATTTCCAGGGTAACAACCAAAAAAGGGATCAAAATTTTGGTACATGATGATGATAAGAAACCAAAGTCTACAACAACAAATGTTGTCTACAAAGAAGTCTTTGCAAACATTTAATTGGTAAATACATCTATTAGCTCTCTGATGTTCTCTGCACTATTTAATTCAATATAATTGGTTGCTTCATATCTAAAATTTATAATTCTTCTTCTGCATTCTGTTTCAGGCTTTGAATGTTGCAGAATATTGATCTATCATCTTACCTGTAATTCAACTTCAAATTCACTACTGCAATGTTGTAATTAAATTCTAACCGCTGTTATGAGAGTTTTAGAAGTATCTTTAATTTGATATATGTTTTCATGTTTGATACATCTTTTCATCTTTAATATAAGTTTTCATAACAAAATTTTTGGAGTTAATTACACAGATTACCTATGGCTATTATGCCAATTAAACAGTTTGTCAATACAAAGATTACTATATAACACTGATGAGATACCTTTCAATAAGATTAATAACAACCTTTTTTTAATATAGATTGCTGCATCAATACAAATTACCAGACTTTTACATAATTTCCCTTGCCATCCAAACAACTTAATATAACACTAACAATAACTACCATTGTTCCAAAATATAACAGTGATCACTATTACAAAAACACTGCATAAACATTTTTAACCGCCACAAAATATGTCTTCATACTAAATATCTTACACCCTAATCAACACACTTCTAACTTCTTAATATCTTCAGCCTGGATTTAGCGATTCAACAAGGTCACAACCAATCTTGTAGCTGGAGGATCGCGCAGCTTAAAGGACAACCTATCACCCCTTTTCAGTTGTTTGTCCCGGGCAAACTCATACCAACCATGTCCTATATACTTTTCAACACAGTATTTTCTCTCAGCAACATGGATCTCACACTCATAGCTCTCTCCTGTTTTTGCATCGACCAACTTAATGGGCCTTTCAATCAATTTGCAACTACGTACAACCATCTGAGGAAGTTGCTGCACATAAAATAATTATTAAAACATAGGTAGATATAACTGTCATACCCCAAATTTGTCCTACCCTTTAACTTCTAACTGGCTTAGGCTTTGCATTCATGTACATACATCACTTAGGTCATAATCCATACCCATGCATTCATGTCATAGGTGTTATTCAAGGGCCAGCAAGAAAAAGCTCTTTTGCAAAGAATTTTGATCAGAGAACGAGAAAACTGAAGTATAATCATGTGGCTCTATGTTCATTGAAGTCCTCCTGGATTGGGGTGTCTCTCCGCTCCAAATCAGGGCATTGATTAGAGGGTACAAGCTTGCAAATCATCTGGTTCTCTAAATCAGGGTTTCTTTGACCAAAGTCGATTAGTTGACTTTCTGGTCAACATTTAATCAGAAGTGGCTTCTATGTGTGGAAAACTTCTCATACTGACTGTGTGGATGTGTTTGTTTGACTGGATGTGAGTGGAAGAGATTTAATCGGGAATTTCATCAATAGTCGGAAAAATCGGAACAGTTGACTTTTGGGTCAAAATCGGGGAAAATTATTGACTTTTGGTGGAAAATTAATCAAGAAAGTCGAAGAACGGATAAAATCGGGAGTTCGGCAAAAAGTTGGGAAAAATAGAAAAAAGACATTCCAACACTTAGAAAAATTTTTGATGTCTTAAATCTTGTTGAGCAGTCCACTTCAGCACCAGATTACACGTGGCAAACGACATTTTCCGAAAAAGTTTCCAACATCAAAGTTGTTCCTCTCATGGAGGAGAACAACTTTGTAGTTGGACACTTTTTCATTTGAAGCTTGTATGAAGAGTTAAAGTGGTGTGAAGTTGCTGGAAACTCATCTGAATCAAGTCACATTCCAGGTCACCAGCCAGGTCATGACCTGGCATTTTCACAAACACATGGCATGCCAAATCTCCAGTCATTTTTAGAACTGTACAGAACTGATATGAACGCAAACTTGGTATCATTCCCTTCCTTGCCATCTCCTCTATCCATAGAAATAAGAATTGGGGTAATTGAGCAAATATTGAGTGAGATACAAGCCTTCAAAGTGGTGCCCCAACCCTGGCCAAATTCTGCAGGCAGCCATGACACAGAATTCTGGGCACGCAACACATTTCAGCAAACACATGGTGGGCCAAATGTCAAAGCCTATTTCTTCCTCCACAAGTCTCTATCTTAAACAAGCCCAGTTCTAAGCTATTCCTTGCCATGTCCTCTATCCAATGAGACTAGTATCACTGATTTTGGACATGTATTGATCGAGATAGAGAGGCTCAAAGTATCGCCCTCGCAGAGTCACGTTCTGGCCATACGCATGTGACAGCAAGCTGCTGGGCGTGTGCAGTGGTATTTGCATGAATTCAAGGCCATTTTTCTCATACTTCCAAGCCTTATCTTGAGATATTTTCAACACCAATCTTGTTCTATCCCATGCCCTCTTTGATATGACCCCATTCTTGCATCATTTAACAACCCATGGTTTGAGATATAAGTGTTCAAAGTAAGCACCCCAGCATGAAGAGAAAAAGTAAAACAACACACAATTGCACTACACACACACTAAAGTCCCACATTGGAGAAATGGAAAAAGTGGTGCTGCAAGTCCCACATTGGAAAAATGAGAAAGAGGTATTGCAAACTAGTCCAAGTCCCACATCCAAGAATTGTGAATCACAAACCAATGGTTGGCCATATAAATAGAAACTCATACACTTCATTCTACTTCACCTCCACTCTTCACTATATCACTATACTTCCCTCCCTCTCTCTCTCTCTCTCTCCTCTCTCTCTCTCTCTCTCTCCCTCTCTCTCTCTCTCTCTCTCTTCTCTCTCTCTCTCTCCTCTCTCTCTCCCTCTCTCTCCCTCTCTCTCTCTCTCTCTCTCTCTCCCTCTCTCTCTCCTCTCTCTCTCTCTCACCTCTCTCCCTCTCTCTCACACACATCTCCAAGCTCCATCCTTCACCCCCACCATTTTGGATTCAAGAAGCACCATTGGTTTCATCTCATCCGCATATTGAAGGAACTTTGAGGCTCTCTCTACAGCTTAGTCCAAGACTCTTCCACAAGTAAGGTTCACAAACCCCTTTTGCATATCATGTAGCAAATTCATGCCCATTATGTCTAACATTAGGAGCCTTGAATTATCATCTCTGTTTGGTGTGTAATGTTGACTCTCTGGATGTTTGAAATGTGTGCTTGAACTATGCATAGAGTAGGAATTAATTGGATGCCATTAGTGATTGTTTTGATGAAGTTTTCATTAGCTAAAGCTTAAGAATCCCTTCATTCTGCATGATAGAGCGAGTATTATTAAAAACCGACTGCATTTTTGAAATCAGCACGAAAAATCGAGTGGGAAAGAGGTTCTGTTTTTTAATTCTGGGCGAAATTTTTTTCCGGCGTGGTGAGGCCGCCGGAGAGGGTGGTGGTCCGTGGCTGGCTCCGGCGGAGTTTTCATGCAGCCTCATGCATGCGCACACGTGGCAGCCTCCCATTCGCCTATGCATTTATCTCTTGGCAGCTACAATCTGCATGTGATGATTGGAGGGGCGCGTGTCAGCTTATCGTTGGCTGGGTTTTAATTTTGTCCTTTAGTCACTTAAACCCACTTGACCCTATTGATATCATGTTACACATATTCCCTTTTGCTGTTACGTTTTATTCTAATAAAAAACCCATGTAGTAAAGTCATTAAGGAACAAACCACATGCTGAAGTAGAATAATAAAAGGAAGTGGATGAGTGATTGCTTTTGGGCCACGCGTGACCTGGGCTTAGACTGGTTCTGGATCTCACCCCCTCACTGCTAGTGCGCCCCATGCTAATGAACTTGGGCCTTGCGCACCCTTGATTTCGCCACCCCCTTTTTTTGAGCCCAGTATGCTTTTAACTGTTTTTTTAGTTTACTCTGGTTTGCTAAGGCACCCCCATGCTGGTAACAAAAAACCATATAAAAATAGTTCTATTCCCTTTAATTCTTTTGCCTATTAATTGAATTTCTTTTTAAATAAAAAATGAAAAAACTTTTTTCTAACCAATTAGACTTTTAGAATTTTATTTTCTTTAATTGAATTTTAATTGATTGTTTTCTTTGATTTGTGATTGGTTGATTAACCATAATAAATAAATGGTTTTAGTCTTTAATTCAAAAATATCTTCTCACATGAATAAAATACATTTGCTTGTAAATATTTTCACAAATAGTTTAGATTTAATTTTCTTTCTTTCGGTGTGAATATTTTCCATATATGTGAATTGTCTAAAATACCCTTGGTCTTTAATGTTGCTTTAATCCGCTTAATTGCTTTTTCTTCCCCATTTCCTTTTAGAATATTCTTACAAAATAGGCTTAGAGATTAGGCTAGTCCCCCACTTTTTCATTCTTTTTCTTTTACAACCATAAAACATTAATAAAAATACTTGAATAAAATCCCCTTAAAAAACACCAACCAAAAACACTTCAAAAAAAACCTAATAAATGTTCAGACTTAAAACAAAAGTGAGGAAGTGGTGCGAGACCTTGTAGTAGGTTCTCGTCATCATGGAATTACCCTAAAAGACACAAACCAATCATTTCTTTTTCTTTTGCCTGCTTGGCACCTAAGGGCACCGTTATCTCTGCTCCACTGCATCCTAGGTCGATCCCTTATGCAAGAGCGTGAGCGTTAACTCCGCCCAACTAAAAAACACAAAAACAAACAGAAAATCGTTAGCCGAACTACGGCGCTCTGATTCCTGAAAAGGATACGTAGGCATCAAGTCGCGGGGCTTGAACGAGCACACTTGTAAATATTTCCTTCTTTTCCCCGTATTCCTTTTTGCATTCATTCGCATATAGACATAGACATAGTACATACCCTTTAGATAGAAACAAACATAGGTGGATACCATCGAGTACGATGGGCGTGAGGGGTGCTAATACCTTCCCCTCGCGTAACCGACTTCCGTACCTTGATTCTCTGGTCGCAAGACCCTGTTCCTTCCTTTGTTAGGTTTTCTGATATTCCTTTCCCTTATGGGATAAATATATTGGTGGCGACTCTGTTCATTTTTCGCGAGCGTGCGACAGCTGGCGACTCTGCTGGGGATGTTGCTAGACCTGTTGCTGGTCCATCCTTAGTGAGTCGATCCTAGCCTGCGTTTGTTTGTTTATTTACTGGGTGTTTATTTGTTTTTGTCTATACCTTGTATATATGTTTGCATGTTTACTTTTCTGCTTGCATATCATGTTTATTTCTGTTTGCACATCATGCATATGGATTATATTCTGTGTTCCTTGGGGTCTTCTGTTCTGTTTTGCAGGTTGGGTGGGATGTTTTGAGGTAAAAGGCCCACTACCCAGGCCAAGTGACACCTAGGATTAGCGTGGATGCTCATGTTGGCTCCCGTAGCTCTTGCTACGATCGAGTTGATGTGGGGTACCACAACTGGGCGAGGTTCTTTCATGGAACACTGTGTCTGGCACTCTTGTTGCCTCAAACACTTTGTACCCCATGGGAACTATAGACCCCAGTGACCATTAGGGACCACCTGTCCGTGTCTAGAATTCATACCCGTGAGTTTTGGGGAGGGACAGGATACTAGCCTTCATCATACCCGGATTTCCATTTTGCAATCTGAAGTCGAAATTTTGAACCTGTTACAATCAGTATTACCCAGATGTTCAGAGTTGCGAGGGACATTCAGTCTCTCACCACATCATGCACATGACACATCATGCTATTGCATCCACCTCACTTCATCCGTGGAGAATCCTAAAATCTATGTCTAAAGAGAAAAGAAAAGAAAAAGAATATATACATACCTTTTTGCAAAAAAAAAAAAAGAAAGGAAAGGAATAATGAAAAGATTTTAGGATTCTCCCAATGAAATGCATTCCACCATATCATTTAACATGCATGTTCATTTATTTTCAGGAACTTTTTGGCTCTGTCTCCGACTAACACATGGCTCCACCACTGAAGACTGGCAAGCGCAATTACTCTTATTCTTTTGTGAATCCTAATCTGAAGTTTGTTGAGTGTTTGGCAAAGAAGATCACACCGGATGAGTCAACCAATTTCCGAGAAAAATATGGGTACATTCTGAGCCTCCTCAAGATGCCATTCACCAAGGATGAGCAAGAAGGAGTTCACACTTTGCTTCAGTTCTATCATCCTTCCCTCCGTTGTTTCGCTTTCACTGATTATCTTTTGGCTCCTACCTTGGAAGAGTATTCATCATTCCTTGGTATTCCTGTTGGAAAGAGGTACCTTATTATAGCGCCATGAAGGCCCCTGATTCCATTGAGATTGCTAAGGCTCTTTATTTGAGCAAGTCAGTCGTGGAGGCAAATCTCACCAAGAAAGGAGGTTGTCATGGTTTTCGTATGGAGTTCCTGGTTAAAAGAGGTTGTGATGCTGCTGAAGCCAAAGAGTGGGACACTTTTAGAGCTATCCTGGCTCTAAGTATCTATGGTATTGTGATGTTCGCAAATGTACCTGACTTTGTTGATATGAATGCCATCCACATATTCATTCTGCAGAACCCCATTCCTACGCTTCTGGGGGATGTTTATCATTCCGTTCATCATCGTAATGAGCAGAAAGGAGGTTTGGTTAGATTCTGTGCTCCGCTGCTATACCGTTGGTTCAGATCACATTTGCCGGAACGTGGAGCTTTTGTTGATAATAGGTACACATCCAGATGGGCTGATAGAATCATGGGGCTTAGAGCTAAGGACATCGTCTGGTACAACCGATCCTTGGACCATATGGAAGTTGTTATGAGTTGTGGGAAGTTCAAGAATGTGCCTCTCATGGGCATCAGAGGTGGGATCAACTATAATCCTATCCTGGCTAGAAGAACATATGGATACGCTTTCATTAGTCCTCCTGAACAAGCAGAGATTGCTGAGAATATTTACTATCATTCAGCCACCAATGTTGGGCAAATGGCAGAAGCTGCGCAAGCCTGGAAGAATATTTGCTGGAGAGATAAGAAGTATTTTGGTCAAAGAGACTGTGCGACTTATAAAGACTATACTGAGTGGGTTGAAGTTGTGGCCAACACCCGAGGGATGCCCTTCCCTCCAAAAGATCCTTTGTATCCTCCTGCTGGTGTACAACCCGACATTGTCTCCATGCCTTGTTATAATCAGACTGTGGAGCAGAATCGGAAATTGACCGAACAAATGGAGACGATGCAAGTTAAGATGAATACTGATAGGCAAGAGAAGCTTTCTGCCCTTCATAAGTTGAAAATGAGAGAAATAGAGCTTGAAGAATTGTATGCTAGAGGAAGTACTTCTCAGAAAAGGTCAAGGGTGACCATAGACTCTAAATCTGCTAAATCTCAAGAGAGGGAGATCAAAGAGCATTATGAGGATCAGTTGGCGGAATTGACAAAGAGGCTCCAAATCCAAACTGATATAGCCAAATCAGAGAAAGCCCGTCGAAAGAAAGCAGACAAGCTCCTTCTGGAACGTCAGGCAAGGATTGAGGGGTGTTATGAAGAGATTCGCAAGTTGAAGGGTCGAGTGGAGGAAAAGGGGCAAAGTGATACTCAAGCTCAAGAGGAGGCCAGAGGTTGGGAATTGAGAAGCCGTTACTTGGAGACCATGCATTTCAGAAAGGACCTATTGATTCAAGAAGTTGTTAAAAGACCAACCCATGCTGAGACCAAAAAGCTGTTTGAAGAAATGAAGGCTTGGAGCTATAAGAACATTGGAGATAGCCCACTTCGTCATTTGGACATGGGAGATCCTGCTTAGTATTGGTTTTTGTTATTGAATCACCACCAGTCTTGTTGGATGGGGTTCCTATTTCCATTTTATGTATTTGTTGGCTCGTGAGAGCGGAATATTTTGTACTTCAAAAACGTGGTTGTGGAATTAATCGATTATGTTTCCTTATCCTGGTTGCTTATCTTGGTTGTGCTTATCTTGGTTGCGCTTCGTTATTTCTCCGTTATCTTGTGTTGTTGGTTTGAGACAAAGCTAAAAAGTCTTGGAAATAATAAAACATGCACACATGCACCCATGCACTCATATCATACTGCATTTTCAGGTTTTTATCAGATTCTAATTGGGGTCCCTTCCAACAACAGATTTCTTTTCCGACGACGAAGCTGACTTTCTTACATCCCTACCGCACCAGGAGCAACGAGAGAATCATGGATCAATTTGAACAGAGTCAAGCTGCCCTCCGTAGGGATATGGATGTTATGGGGGAAAGAATGACCCAACTTATGGAGACTCTTCATGTCGTTGTCCAAGGACAAGAAGAGCTCAGAAAGAGCGTTGCTGGGCTGATCAAAGATACTCCTACCAATTCTGATGATGGAGGGGTGAAAACTAAAGAGATTCCTGTTGAGGGGATAACAAAAGTAGTGGATGACCACCACGAGGTTATTGACCTTGAACATGATCTTACTGCTGAGTTGACTGAGACTGCTAAGATGTACCAAGCTCTCGAAGAACGCCTTAAGGCCGTTGAGGTTGCTAAAACTTCGAGTTTCGACACCGCTGCTATGTGCTTGGTACCTGGGATTGTTATTCCCCCGAAGTTCAAAGTGCCAGATTTTGATAAGTACAAGGGAGTTACCTGCCCAGAGACTCACATTCGTTCTTACTGCCGTAAGATGGCCGCTCACGCTGAGAACGAACCTCTGCTTATGCATTTCTTCCAGGATAGTCTCACTGGAGCCCCATTAGAGTGGTATATGAAGCTCGAGAGGTCTAATGTTAGTACTTGGGGAGAACTTGTTGATGCCTTCTTGAAACAATACCACTACAATACTGTTATGGCTCCTAGCCGCGCACAGTTGCAAAATATGTCACAGAAATCTGAGGAGTCTTTTAAAGAATACGCCCAGAGGTGGCGTGAACTTGCTTCCCGTGTCCAACCTCCTCTCTTGGACCGCGAGTTGATTGATTTGTTTATGGGAACTTTGAAGGGGCAGTATCTTCAGCACATGGTTAGTAATACTTCTCCTTCCTTTTCGGATGTGGTCATCATTGGTGAGAGAGTTGAGAACTGTGTCAAAGCTGGTACCATTCAAGGTGTTACTAATCCTAGCAACTCAAGTGGTAATGGTAAGAAGCCGTATTCTGGGTTTGTGAAGAAGAAGGAAGGTGAGACTAGCACCGCTTCTGTTGACCAAGGCCGAGCTCCTGCATATTCTGCTGTTCCACCTCCTTATTATCCGATGCCTTATGCTGTTCCTGGTCCGTATGTCCCTCAAGCATATGCTGCTGCTCTCCCGCAACCTTGGATGGCACCTCAACAGCCTTTCGTGCCGCAACAACCAGCTGCTGCTCCTCAGAATCGCCAACAGAATCCTAGGCCTCAAGGTCAAAGAGGTCCACAGAGGCAAAGATACCCTGACAGGCGTATAGATCCGGTTCCCATGCCGTATGCTCAGCTTCTCCCCCAGTTGCTTGCTGGTCAATTGGTGCAACTCCGTGAACTTGGACCTCCACCTAGTCCTCTCCCTCCTGGTTATGATGTTAATGCTCGATGTGAATTTCATTCAGGTGCCCCGGGCCATACTATTGAAAAGTGTAGAGCATTAAAGTACAAAGTTCAGGATCTCCTTGATGACAAACTTATCTCGTTCGCCCCTACTGGTCCTAATGTGCAGAATAATCCTATGCCTCCTCATGCTGGTGCGACCAATGCTATTGAGTTATGTGATGATCAGGTCCTAGTAAATGATGTTAATGAGGTAAGGATGCCGCTAGCAGTTGTCAGAGAATACCTTATGCAACAAAAGGTTTTGTGTGAGCTACATGACTACTGTTTGCAATGTTCTTCTAACCCTGAGGAATGCACTAGGTTGAAAGAAGAAATCCAGAAACTAATGGACGAAGGTGTTCTTAGAGTGGAAAGGGTCGTTCCTGTCGAAGATGTGGCTACTCTAGAGATACCTTACTATCCTGCTGAGGTGTCGAAGAATCAGAATACTCCTTTGGTCATTCGTGCTCCGAGTACTCCCTTGGTCATTCAGGCTCCGAGGACTCCGTTGGTTATTCAGGTTCCAAATGTTCCTTCGACTCCTCCAACCTCATCTCTTGTTCCCTCTCCTGTGAATGATTCTAAGGCTGTTCCTTGGAGCTATAATGCCGTGTATATTCGAGGGAAGAAGTTTGACTGTCCTCCAGTGGGCACCTCGAGTATCACAAATATTACTGGCACTAGTGGTATTACCCGTAGTGGTCGGATCTTTGCTGCCCCTCCTTCGCCTCCTAAAGAGACCAATAAAGAGGCTAGTACACAAGCAAAAGGAAAGCAAGTTGCTGTTGATCCTCCTGTAACACGTAACGCACAAGATGCCGAGCAACTCTTGAAGATCATTAAGAAGAGTGATTACAAAGTGATCGACCAACTTGATCAGACCCAAGCCAAGATCTCCATCTTGTCTCTCTTGGTGCATTCTGAAGCTCATCGTGATGCTCTGATGAAAGTTTTGGCTTCCGCTCACGTAACTCAAGATATTACCGTGCCTCAGTTTGAAGGGGTTGTGACCAACATTGCTGCTGGTAATTGTTTGGGTTTTTCTGATGATGAACTTCCACCTGAGGGTAGGGCACATAACAAAGCGTTGCATATCTCAGTCAAGTGTCTGGATGCTGTGTTGTCTCGAGTTCTGATTGATACAGGTTCTTCTCTTAATGTGATGCCCAAGACTACTTTGTTTAAGCTGAGTATGGATGGGGTTATGATGAGACCGTGCACTATGAGTGTCAGAGCATTTGATGGTTCTAGAAGGTCCGTAGAAGGGGAAATTGATCTGCCTGTCTTGATTGGTCCTCACATGTTCTATATTGCCTTCTATGTTATGGATATACGTCCTTCATACACTTGCCTCTTGGGTCGTCCTTGGATCCATGCTGCTGGGGCTGTGACATCTACCCTCCATCAGTGTTTGAAATTTGTTGTGAATGACAAGATTGTTGTGATCACTGGTGAAGAGGATTTGATAGTCAATAATCTGGCGTCATACCGTTATGTTGAAGTGGAAGGAGAGATACAAGAGACACCTTTTCAGGCATTAGAGATTGTGTCGGTTGATAAACTCCCCGTGGTTGAGAATAAGAAGGAACTCGGAGCACCCCTCTCGTCTCTGAATGATGCTAAGGCCTTCTTAGAAGCTGGCACTCCCCATAGTGCCTGGGGCAAGCTGATTGATGTTCATGAGAAGCGAGACAAGTATGGCCTTGGGTATCAACCATCTTCTTCTACTCAGCTCAGCATAATTCCTGGAAAGAAGGTGATTCCCCCCATTTCTCAAGTGTTCGTCAGTGCAAGCACCAGTTCCGGAAGTCAGGTCCTCGCCGTGGATGATGATGATGAAGAAGATCTCTCCAGATTCATTTGCCATGCTGCGCCTGGACAGGAACTCAACAATTGGACCATCTTGGACATCCCCAGAGTCACTTTTATGGAGATGTAATTTTCTTGTTTCGATAAGTCATATGCTTCGCCCTAAGCATTTTGACCGCTTGTATAAAGAAGGGCCCCCATGTTGTTTCAATTTGTTTAATATTGAATGAAAATCATATCTTCGCATGCAATTACTGTTCCATTTCTTTCATTTTTGTTTTTACTTTAAAAACTTTTTCAAAAATGGCAAATCTTTTTCCTTTCTCTTTATGTGTTGCATTCTAAGGCATAAATCATCCATCGTGCAGATCCGGCTCGAATTCCATCAAAAATGATAATGTTACAGTTCCACGTCTTAATATCCTTGAGAATCCAATTGACCAAGCTGATGAGGATAGTGGGGAAGATTGTGAAGTCCCTGAGGAATTGGCAAGACTTTTGAGACAAGAGGAGAAATCTATTCAACCACATCAGGAAGCCATAGAAATCATCAACCTCGGTTCAGAAGAAGCAAAGAGAGAAGTCAAGATAGGGGCCGCTTTGCAAAGTGATGTGAAGAGAAGGTTGATTGAGCTGCTTCGAGAGTATGTTGACATCTTCGCCTGGTCATACGAGGACATGCCTGGTTTAGACACAGATATAGTTATGCACAAGTTACCGCTCAAACCAGAATGTCCGCCTGTAAAACAGAAACCACGAAGAACTCGACCTGATATGGCTTTGAAAATCAAGGAGGAAGTTGAAAAACAGTTGAAGGCGGGTTTCTTATCTGTGTGTGAGTATCCTCCTTGGATTGCAAACATAGTACCTGTTCCTAAGAAGGACGGAAAAGTACGCATGTGTGTTGACTACCGAGACCTGAATAGGGCAAGTCCGAAGGATGATTTCCCTCTGCCTCATATTGATGTGCTAGTCGACAACACTGCTCAGTATTCGGTGTTCTCCTTCATGGACGGTTTTTCTGGCTATAATCAAATAAAAATGGCTCCTGAAGACATGACCAAGACCACTTTTACCACTCCGTGGGGTACATATTGTTATAAAGTGATGCCTTTTGGTCTTAAGAATGCTGGTGCAACATATCAACGTGCGATGGTGACCCTTTTCCATGACATGATCCATAAAGAGATTGAGGTGTACGTCGATGATATGATTGCAAAATCCCAAACTGAGGAGGAACACTTGGTATATCTTGAGAAACTGTTTGCCCGTTTGCGTAAATTCAAGTTGAGGCTTAATCCAAACAAGTGCACTTTTGGAGTGCGATCTGGTAAATTACTTGGTTTCATTGTGAGCCAGCGAGGGATTGAGGTCGACCCTGATAAAGTAAGAGCAATACAGAATATGCCAGTACCAAAGAATGAAAAAGAAGTTCGAGGGTTCCTTGGGAGATTGAATTACATAGCCAGGTTCATTTCTCACCTCACTGACACTTGTGAACCCATCTTTAAGCTGCTGCGCAAAAATCAAGATATCCGTTGGGATGATCATTGTCAGGAAGCCTTCGAAAAGATTAAGCAGTATCTCCAAGAGCCACCAATTCTCATGCCTCCGGTTCCTGGGAGGCCGCTTCTTATGTACTTAACTGTGCTTGAAGGATCTATGGGGTGTGTGCTGGGCCAACATGACGAGTCTGGTCGAAAAGAGTGCGCCATTTATTACCTGAGCAAAAAGTTTACCGATTGTGAATCCCGCTACTCACTACTCGAGAAAACTTGCTGTGCTTTGGTATGGGCTGCTCGCCGACTGAGGCAGTATATGTTGACTCACACCACTCTATTGATCTCCAAAATGGACCCGATAAAGTACATCTTTGAAAAACCGGCTCTTACAGGAAGACTAGCCCGATGGCAAATGCTTTTATCAGAATACGACATCCAATATGTCACACAGAAGGCCATCAAAGGAAGTGTCCTTGCAGATCATCTTGCTCATCAGCCATTAGAAGAGTATCAGTCAATGAAGTTTGACTTTCCTGATGAAGATATCATGAAACTAGATGATAATGAAGGACCCGAACCAGGGGAGCGATGGACTCTCACGTTCGATGGTGCATCAAATGCTATGGGCCATGGTATTGGGGCAGTTTTGACTTCTCCTCGTCAAACTCACATCCCTTTCACAGCTAGAATATGCTTTGATTGCACGAACAATGTCGCAGAATATGAAGCTTGCATAATGGGTCTCGAGGCAGCCATTGATATGAGGATTAAGATCCTTGAAGTGTATGGGGATTCTGCCTTGGTTATACATCAAGTGAGAGGTGATTGGGAGACACGACACCCCAATTTAGTTCCTTATAAGGACTACATCTTGGAGTTGCTGCCCGCTTTCGAGGAAATCACTTTCAATCACATCCCCCGAGAGGAAAATCAATTGGCAGATGCTTTGGCTACTTTGGCGGCTATGTTCAGAGTTAGCTCCCCTAAAGAAGTGCCAGACATAACGATCCTCCGTTACAAAGAGCCTGCCCATGCATTCCCGGCTCATTGTCTCACTACCGAAGATGTGTATGATGAAAAGCCATGGTATTACGACATCAAGAGGTATGTTGAGAAGCAAGAGTATCCCGAAGATGCTACGATTGGTGATAAGCGAACGCTTCGAAGGTTAGCATCAAAATTCTTCTTGTCAGGAGACGTCCTGTACAAAAGAAACTATGATTCAGTTTTGCTCAGATGCGTGGATAGACACGAAGCAGAATTGATCATGCGGGAAATTCATGAAGGATCTTTTGGAACTCATTCCAGTGGACATTCTATGGCCAAAAAGATCTTGCGAGCAGGATATTATTGGATGACGATTGAAAGTGATTGTTATGTGTATGTGAAGAAATGTCACAAATGTCAAGTGTATGCTGACAGAATTCATGTCCCTCCGACTCCTCTGAATGTCCTGACATCGCCTTGGCCCTTTGCTATGTGGGGCATAGACATGATCGGACGGATAGAGCCGCAAGCTTCGAATGGACACAGATTTATTCTTGTTGCTATCGACTACTTCACCAAATGGGTTGAAGCTGCTTCTTACAAGAATGTAACCAAGCAAGTCGTTACTCGCTTCATCAAGAAAGAGATCATATGCCGATATGGGGTTCCAAACAAGATCATCACTGATAATGGGTCCAATCTTAATAACAAGATGATGGCGGAGTTGTGCGAAGAGTTCAAGATTGAACATCACAATTCATCACCCTATCGGCCAAAGATGAATGGCGCAGTCGAAGCTGCTAACAAGAATATAAAGAAGATTGTCCAGAAGATGGTTAGAACGTATAAAGATTGGCATGAGATGTTGCCATTTGCTTTGCATGGCTATAGAACTTCTGTCCGTACTTCAACTGGGGCAACTCCCTTCTCTCTTGTCTACGGCATGGAGGCCGTACTACCTGTTGAAGTGGAAATTCCTTCGTTGAGAGTCTTGATGGACGCCAAACTCGATGAAACGGAATGGGTTCAAACGAGGCTTGATCATCTCAATCTAATTGAGGAGAAACGCTTATCTGCTATCTGCCATGGCCAGTTGTATCAAAAGAGGATCAAGAAAGCGTATGATAAGAAGATTCGGCCTCGAGAATTCCACACCGGTGACCTAGTCGTAAGGAAGATCTTGCCAATTCACACCGATCCTAGGGGCAAATGGACTCCCAACTATGAGGGACCATACATTGTGAAGAAAGCATTTTCAGGTGGTGCTTTAATCCTGACAAAGATGGATGGGGAAGACGTTCCGCTTCCAGTCAATTCAGACTCAGTCAAAAAATACTACGCATAAAAGACCCGCTAGGTCGACGTACCTAGGCAAAAATAAGGGCATCCCGGCAAACCAAAAGGGTTTGGGCAAAAATTAGGGATAAAACAAAAAAAAAAGAAGAAAGAAAAAAAAAAGAAAAAAGAAAAGAAGAATAACCCGCTAAGTTGAAAACCTGGAAAGGCGACTTAGGCAAAAAAGGGGCATCCCGCTGGGTTGAAAACCCGAAAGGGCGATCCAGGCAAAAGTTAGGGATCAAAAGCGAGAGGCTGCAGTCTGAATATCCTTCACAAAGACCACTATACGCCCTTGACAGAACGGACAAATCAATCCAACCGCTACCCTTCTGAAGCAAAGCATTGAGAGGATCGAGGATATGGGAACTGTAGCAATATCAGTTTTAGTGGAAATCCGAGCATTTCTCTTTGCCATTTTGCTCTTTGCATTTGTATTTTCTTTTTCGCAACTACCTCATTTAGGAGTTGCTTCCTTGTACAGAAGCCTATTCACAGGCGCTCCATCAATAAAATGATCTTTTGATGCAAAAGCTTTCTTTCTTTCTTTTTTATTTTCACGCATGCGAGATGTGATTTAATTCGTTATTAAACATTGCACTGAAAGCATGGGGGCAATAATCACAAAATCAAAACGAAACATGATGTTACACAAACATAAAAGTGCTCTAAGAGGCGCCATCTGCATCCAAACGTTGTTTTCTGTGCAGGTTGCAGGTTCTAGCCATCATCTTGGCTCATGATATGTCACAAAGGTCATCATCATCCCACGTGAAAGTTCCAGAGTGTAATCCATCAGTACTGGTAAGCATGGAGCGCCTGAAAAGTCCATATCCCTCTTCCATATGACGGACGAAGAGCGGTCTCTCAAAACTCGTGATTCCCCAAGCATCATAGGATGTAAGGAAAGTCGAGTAAAGTCACTTCCTCCCCAGCAAAGCTATGTTCTAACTCTCCACATGGTTGCCAATAAGCTGTGGCACTATGAGGTTTCCAACGCCCATCCGCAATAATGTTTCAAGACAACAAGCAGCGGACTCCAAGGATCATGTTTCTCTATCTCACTAACGCCTTTATTTGGCACTTTGCATATAGAATTCATCGCATATAACATTGCATCCTCAAAAGCGTAGCATATCCATCAAAATGGAGCATTACGCCATAGAAAAATTCAAGCATGCATTCAAAGCATAAGCCAGATAGTACAAATCATCACTCAATCAAGCCGATGGTGCATCCTCACAGAAGTTGTCGTCCGTATAAACTTCACTTGATATCTGCTACTCCATCGCAAATCTCTTCCAGCCATGGTGCCGATGCCTGGTATCCCAACCCCCAGTAATTCAATCTACCAAACTCCTCAAACACTCGTCTGTGTCATTCTTCCGATACTCGTCTGTATCTCTTTTGATGCTCGTCTGTGTCACTCCTTCAATACTCGTCTGTATCTCTTTTGAGGCTCGTCTGTGTCATTCCTTCGATACTCGTCTATACCCCCCCTCAAACACTCGTATGTGTCATTCTTCCGATACTCGTCTGTATCTCCTTTTGATGCTCGTCTATGTCATCCTTTCGATACTCGTCTGTATCTCTTCTGATGCTCGTCTGTGTCATTCTTTCGATACTCGTCTGTATCTCTTTTGATGCTCGTCTGTGTCATTCTTTCGATACTCGTCTGTGTCTTCTTTTGATGCTCGTATGTGTCCTTCCTTCGATACTCGTCTGTATCTCCTTTCGATGCTCGTCTGTGTCATTCTTTCGATACCCGTCTGTATCCTCTTTTGATGCTCGTATGTGTCACTCTTTCGATACTCGTCTGTATCTCCCTCAAAAAACAATTGTCTATGTCACTTTATCTTTCTGTCAAACCTACTCCTCTCCCAATCATTTCCATGTAAATATCAATCCCTTTGAGAACCTTGCGTTGGCACCTTGGCTACGTTACGAGTTATCACCATCCAGTTACTCACTGTAAATACTTCCCCAGCAGATATCAAAACAAAAAAAAAACAAAATAAGGATACCACTTACACCATCTCCCCTTCAGGACAAATTTCTGGTACTTTGATATTTAACCTTCTTATACTCCGAATGTTCGAAAGGCTAGCGCCAACCTCACCCTCGAGTATAAGACGATTAAATAGGGGCAGCTGTCATACCCCAAATTTGTCCTACCCTTTAACTTCTAACTGGCTTAGGCTTTGCATTCATGTACATACATCACTTAGGTCATAATCCATACCCATGCATTCATGTCATAGGTGTTATTCAAGGGCCAGCAAGAAAAAGCTCTTTTGCAAAGAATTTTGATCAGAGAACGAGAAAACTGAAGTATAATCATGTGGCTCTATGTTCATTGAAGTCCTCCTGGATTGGGGTGTCTCTCCGCTCCAAATCAGGGCATTGATTAGAGGGTACAAGCTTGCAAATCATCTGGTTCTCTAAATCAGGGTTTCTTTGACCAAAGTCGATTAGTTGACTTTCTGGTCAACATTTAATCAGAAGTGGCTTCTATGTGTGGAAAACTTCTCATACTGACTGTGTGGATGTGTTTGTTTGACTGGATGTGAGTGGAAGAGATTTAATCGGGAATTTCATCAATAGTCGGAAAAATCGGAACAGTTGACTTTTGGGTCAAAATCGGGGAAAATTATTGACTTTTGGTGGAAAATTAATCAAGAAAGTCGAAGAACGGATAAAATCGGGAGTTCGGCAAAAAGTTGGGAAAAATAGAAAAAAGACATTCCAACACTTAGAAAAATTTTTGATGTCTTAAATCTTGTTGAGCAGTCCACTTCAGCACCAGATTACACGTGGCAAACGACATTTTCCGAAAAAGTTTCCAACATCAAAGTTGTTCCTCTCATGGAGGAGAACAACTTTGTAGTTGGACACTTTTTCATTTGAAGCTTGTATGAAGAGTTAAAGTGGTGTGAAGTTGCTGGAAACTCATCTGAATCAAGTCACATTCCAGGTCACCAGCCAGGTCATGACCTGGCATTTTCACAAACACATGGCATGCCAAATCTCCAGTCATTTTTAGAACTGTACAGAACTGATATGAACGCAAACTTGGTATCATTCCCTTCCTTGCCATCTCCTCTATCCATAGAAATAAGAATTGGGGTAATTGAGCAAATATTGAGTGAGATACAAGCCTTCAAAGTGGTGCCCCAACCCTGGCCAAATTCTGCAGGCAGCCATGACACAGAATTCTGGGCACGCAACACATTTCAGCAAACACATGGTGGGCCAAATGTCAAAGCCTATTTCTTCCTCCACAAGTCTCTATCTTAAACAAGCCCAGTTCTAAGCTATTCCTTGCCATGTCCTCTATCCAATGAGACTAGTATCACTGATTTTGGACATGTATTGATCGAGATAGAGAGGCTCAAAGTATCGCCCTCGCAGAGTCACGTTCTGGCCATACGCATGTGACAGCAAGCTGCTGGGCGTGTGCAGTGGTATTTGCATGAATTCAAGGCCATTTTTCTCATACTTCCAAGCCTTATCTTGAGATATTTTCAACACCAATCTTGTTCTATCCCATGCCCTCTTTGATATGACCCCATTCTTGCATCATTTAACAACCCATGGTTTGAGATATAAGTGTTCAAAGTAAGCACCCCAGCATGAAGAGAAAAAGTAAAACAACACACAATTGCACTACACACACACTAAAGTCCCACATTGGAGAAATGGAAAAAGTGGTGCTGCAAGTCCCACATTGGAAAAATGAGAAAGAGGTATTGCAAACTAGTCCAAGTCCCACATCCAAGAATTGTGAATCACAAACCAATGGTTGGCCATATAAATAGAAACTCATACACTTCATTCTACTTCACCTCCACTCTTCACTATATCACTATACTTCCCTCCCTCTCTCTCTCTCTCTCCTCTCTCTCTCTCTCTCTCTCCCCTCTCTCTCTCTCTCTCTCTTCTCTCTCTCTCTCTCCTCTCTCTCTCCCTCTCTCTCCCTCTCTCTCTCTCTCTCTCTCTCTCTCTCCCTCTCTCTCTCCTCTCTCTCTCTCTCACCTCTCTCCCTCTCTCTCACACACATCTCCAAGCTCCATCCTTCACCCCCACCATTTTGGATTCAAGAAGCACCATTGGTTTCATCTCATCCGCATATTGAAGGAACTTTGAGGCTCTCTCTACAGCTTAGTCCAAGACTCTTCCACAAGTAAGGTTCACAAACCCCTTTTGCATATCATGTAGCAAATTCATGCCCATTATGTCTAACATTAGGAGCCTTGAATTATCATCTCTGTTTGGTGTGTAATGTTGACTCTCTGGATGTTTGAAATGTGTGCTTGAACTATGCATAGAGTAGGAATTAATTGGATGCCATTAGTGATTGTTTTGATGAAGTTTTCATTAGCTAAAGCTTAAGAATCCCTTCATTCTGCATGATAGAGCGAGTATTATTAAAAACCGACTGCATTTTTGAAATCAGCACGAAAAATCGAGTGGGAAAGAGGTTCTGTTTTTTAATTCTGGGCGAAATTTTTTTCCGGCGTGGTGAGGCCGCCGGAGAGGGTGGTGGTCCGTGGCTGGCTCCGGCGGAGTTTTCATGCAGCCTCATGCATGCGCACACGTGGCAGCCTCCCATTCGCCTATGCATTTATCTCTTGGCAGCTACAATCTGCATGTGATGATTGGAGGGGCGCGTGTCAGCTTATCGTTGGCTGGGTTTTAATTTTGTCCTTTAGTCACTTAAACCCACTTGATCCTATTGATATCATGTTACACATATTCCCTTTTGCTGTTACGTTTTATTCTAATAAAAAACCCATGTAGTAAAGTCATTAAGGAACAAACCACATGCTGAAGTAGAATAATAAAAGGAAGTGGATGAGTGATTGCTTTTGGGCCACGCGTGACCTGGGCTTAGACTGGTTCTGGATCTCACCCCCTCACTGCTAGTGCGCCCCATGCTAATGAACTTGGGCCTTGCGCACCCTTGATTTCGCCACCCCCCTTTTTTTGAGCCCAGTATGCTTTTAACTGTTTTTTTAGTTTACTCTGGTTTGCTAAGGCACCCCCATGCTGGTAACAAAAAACCATATAAAAATAGTTCTATTCCCTTTAATTCTTTTGCCTATTAATTGAATTTCTTTTTAAATAAAAAATGAAAAAACTTTTTTCTAACCAATTAGACTTTTAGAATTTTATTTTCTTTAATTGAATTTTAATTGATTGTTTTCTTTGATTTGTGATTGGTTGATTAACCATAATAAATAAATGGTTTTAGTCTTTAATTCAAAAATATCTTCTCACATGAATAAAATACATTTGCTTGTAAATATTTTCACAAATAGTTTAGATTTAATTTTCTTTCTTTCGGTGTGAATATTTTCCATATATGTGAATTGTCTAAAATACCCTTGGTCTTTAATGTTGCTTTAATCCGCTTAATTGCTTTTTCTTCCCCATTTCCTTTTAGAATATTCTTACAAAATAGGCTTAGAGATTAGGCTAGTCCCCCACTTTTTCATTCTTTTTCTTTTACAACCATAAAACATTAATAAAAATACTTGAATAAAATCCCCTTAAAAAACACCAACCAAAAACACTTCAAAAAAAACCTAATAAATGTTCAGACTTAAAACAAAAGTGAGGAAGTGGTGCGAGACCTTGTAGTAGGTTCTCGTCATCATGGAATTACCCTAAAAGACACAAACCAATCATTTCTTTTTCTTTTGCCTGCTTGGCACCTAAGGGCACCGTTATCTCTGCTCCACTGCATCCTAGGTCGATCCCTTATGCAAGAGCGTGAGCGTTAACTCCGCCCAACTAAAAAACACAAAAACAAACAGAAAATCGTTAGCCGAACTACGGCGCTCTGATTCCTGAAAAGGATACGTAGGCATCAAGTCGCGGGGCTTGAACGAGCACACTTGTAAATATTTCCTTCTTTTCCCCGTATTCCTTTTTGCATTCATTCGCATATAGACATAGACATAGTACATACCCTTTAGATAGAAACAAACATAGGTGGATACCATCGAGTACGATGGGCGTGAGGGGTGCTAATACCTTCCCCTCGCGTAACCGACTTCCGTACCTTGATTCTCTGGTCGCAAGACCCTGTTCCTTCCTTTGTTAGGTTTTCTGATATTCCTTTCCCTTATGGGATAAATATATTGGTGGCGACTCTGTTCATTTTTCGCGAGCGTGCGACAATAACAAATTAATACTTCCACATTTCTTTTACTTACAAGAAGATTCTTTCTAACACTCCTTCCAGATTTAATTTTCTTCTTCCATAGAAAAGACCTTGCCCTCCTACAAATTTCTTCTTCAATTGAATCATCATCTGAACTGAAATTCCACTTTAACACATCAGACACATTCTCAACCATTAATTTTATAAAATCCAAAAAATATCAGCTTGGAAATCTTTTAAACACAACATAACACAGTACCTTTCACTATCTGAAGAAACGTGGATCTGAGAAGCCCCATCCTTCACTGACAATTTGCCTTTGTTAACATCAGTTGCATGCAGCTTCCCCTTCTCAACATCTTGCACCCGCTCATCACATGTTTCACCCAAACCAATGTTTTTTCCCTTAACATCACCAAGCCGTTCATCTTTCCCAGCTTCTTCTGAATGACGACCATTTTGTTGCATGTTAACACCATCATCTTTCCCAACATTCATGCCAGCTTCCTCCGTTACCGTTGTTCCCTTGGCCTCCATAGCTAGGCAAAGTTCTTCCATGTCCTCGCGAATTGCCTTCTCTATCTTCATACGTGTCCATGATGTTTCCGCTTGCAAAGAGGCCAAACATCTGAAAAACATTTAACAAACCATTTTATATATTTCTTAGTCAGATAAAATATTACAATATAATTTATGAAATAATTTATAAAAAGGAAAAACTAATACTTTCCTTTCGACTGGAAACGCAAAAGAATTGAATGGACCCTTGCTTTCCATTTCTGCAAACTACACAGTAGGAAGTGACTTGATGTTGTGTAAAGAGCGTGCCGAATCTGTGGAAAATCTAAATGCAACTACACCTAATTTATAGACACAGAAATCCTACTTTTTCCCTCAACTTTTAGTACATTTTTTTGTTGGGCCTATGGGCCATGCATTCGACATTACACTTTTATGTTGCTTGGTTTATAACTTTATTATTTAAGAGAAAGAAGTGTGTTTTATTTTAAGAATGACAAAAACACCCTTTATCTAGAAATTTACCAATTTTTTATATCCTTATGTATATTATTCAACATATATATTATTATCATTCATATCCACAATTATCATCATATTATCAAAAATACATATATATATATATATATATATATATATATATATATATATATATATATATATATATATATATATATATATATATATATATATCCCATTCTCCTATTAACCTAACATTTAACTTTAAATTATTAAAATCTTAAACATAACCAAATTATAATAACATCAGTACATATCACTGAATGTAAACTATGATCATCCATTTGATTTTCACACATTGGTGCAAAGCATACCAGTATTATATTGCAATTATAAAGTAGCTATGTAAACATTAACTGTTATAATCCATAGACAAACTGCAAGTAAGAAACAAAAAAAGTCTGAAACATTACATGAAACCACATACAACTAAACCAAAAAAAACCGGCAACATCATTGAACACAAACTACTGTTCTTCCAAAACTTTCCACTCCTTCATCCATTATAGCCATCTACACCTAAACAATACATGTTCACTTAAACCTGCAACACACAAGAATCATAATTTCAATTAATTTCCATAAACATACAGAATAACAAACAACATATATAAGTTTTAACTTTAATGTGTAAAAGGTATTACTAACCATTGTTTCTAGCTTCTTCACCAACTCTGTCCATATCATCCATTCCCTATCATCCAAACAACAAACATAAACTTAATGCGTGAATCTGAAGGAAAATATTATAACCTAATGTCATGTATTTCCAAAAATCTTTGAATAGGATTCTTATACCTTTCAGTTTCAAAGACAAACTTCCCAAAATACACTGAATTGGATATTTCAACCATTCTGGGGTTTATCTGCAGTCCGACGCTTCCCAGAACATCTGCTATAAAATCGACGTCTTCAACTATCGCAAACTTCATACCAGCCCTCAGTTCCTGATGCTTCCTTGACCACCTGATTCCAAGCATCTCATTCTGCCACACCCATGATATGTTCTGAATCTTACTTTCCCTTTCCCAGGCGCATGCAATACCGTCCACTGCATACAAAGCCCACTCAGTGCACAACTTGGTAAAACGTTGTTTCTTCATCTTCAACCTCATTCGCAGCAGCTTCGACCTTTGCTTCATCCTCCGTTTCATCACGAATCGCTGATGACGGTCTTGAACCACAAGAAATTTCATAGATCTACATAATCAGAAACAATCATTAAGTAAAGTAAAATTTCAGATAACACAAACAATTATACAAAGATTGGATTACAGAAAAAAATAATCAACAACCTGCAAGCTTTCACAACTTGGGAGAAGCTACCCATTTTCTTCCAACGTACGGATTCGGCTTCTTGCTTTGGTACTTTAAGCGTGGCAAAGCAATGTCTCATCACTCCTTTATATACTCAAAGGCCCATTACCTGTTACACTTCCTTTTAGTTGGTAAACGTGCACTAATTTTTGTATACTGTTGAAACGCCTTTTTCTGTGCATGCAGAACTAAATATGATCAACTCTTTTAAAGAGTAATAATTAATTTCACACCATAATATATAACTCTATCTGTTAATTGGCTGGGAAAATAATATATTGATTTATATTTATTACAAATTAAGTTTATTGATTAATGCGTGGTAATACAAATTTTAAAATATTTTATTTGATAGATTATTAAATATGTTAGTTTATTTAACATTACTTTGTATTTATAGCAAAAACAATTAAAGATTACAAATTAAATTTATATTGATTTTATAATCACCATTGAACAAATCGTTTTTATTAGTTAATATATATATTTAGCTTATATATTTCTATAGAACAAAAATTTATTTTAATTTTAGCTTTATCATTATTAAACTAAAATATAGTTAATCAATCAAATTTTCTTTAGTTTGTTATATTAAAACAGAAAATTAAAAATTAATTATTATATTTTAAATTAAATAATTTTGTATGTTTTATAATCTATTGAGTTAGTATTAATATATTCATGTCAATATAATAGCATAGATGTAAATTAATATAATTATTTAATTTGTTTTATATTATTCTTCTTTCTACTATTTGCTTTTATACTGTTTCTATTTAAAATATTTTCATTAATATTTTAGAAGAATAAATAATGTTAAATTATATTTTAGAGGAAATTCTTTTAACTTTATACTTATACCAAAAATATAATATCCACCTTAATATCACAAACACCCATTTAATTATCGTTCCACTGATATATCAATAAAACAGATATCACAAACACTGATTTATATAATTTAACTACTATAATTACAAGTTCCAAAGTGCAGCTACTATCAAGTTAGCTTGTCCATACATATTTTACAACAAAATGTAGTTAAACTTAATTAAACATCACCAAAAGTCACTGAATTCTAAACCACAACATAAATTACAAGCTTCAAATTCTTCATTCATTACCACGGACAACGCAAGCCAAGATTTCTTCGACAGGGGGATACCTTATGGTGAAATGCAGGATATCACCTTTCTTGAAAGTCCTGCTTTTCCCAAATTCATACCACCCCCTGCAGAGAAACATTTCGTTCACCCCATCTCTCTTCTTAAGGACACATTGGTAGCTCTTGCATTGGTCCTTGTCGTATAGTCTGATGGCTTTCTTGCCTACCAGTTCACATCCAGTAATGACATCAGCAGGAATTTGCTACACATTCAATATAGATTCATAGAGTTAGCACAACGCATTACTTTCACCCACTTAGATTAAATCCATACAAAAGGACAATCTTACTAAATAACTTACGAGAACTTGTCTGCCCAAAGCTCTTGGGTTTGAAACCACCTTGGTCCAGGTTTTTTCTTCTTCAATTACAACAACCTCATCAGCTTCCCTGTTAAAGAAATAAACATTTCAAACTATCATACTAAACCAGATTTTATGTTGGACAACTTTTTATGATTTGGCTTATAAATATGTAACATAAATTAATATATTTACCCTTCTTCTTCTTATTTATCCTCTACCATAACCGATTTTCCCTTCCAATCTGAACTCCTTTCCCTTCCATCCCTCTCCTCCCTGCATCCAGAAAATCAACAATAACACTTTGTAAATAGCATTTCAACAATAATGACTAAATCATTGTCATTATTTATTATATAATTGTTATGTTCTTTATCTTACATGAATCAACACTTTATCTAACTACCAAATACCAAGTCTATGTTTTACCTTCCTTTAACACCTGAACTTTGTCCTTTCTGAATCTTTCGTGGGTTCTTCCAATTATCACTTTCTTTGCCAAGCATCTCATCCCTGCATCCCGAGAAACAACATTAGAACATGTCTCAATGTTAATATAATAGTTACAACATCAGTAACAGAAGTTAAATCGGCTGCTAAACATTCCTATATCTATTACCTTCAAATTTACAACTATATCTTACATGCATCAAAACATGTCCAGCCTAAAAATTCCTAATAACAGACAAGCCAAGCAATGAATATGTAAGTAACACAAATCATTTCTACATTTTACCTCTCTGAATCTGAAGATAAAACAATAACAGTATGTCTTGCTTCTCTTCTGGACATACTTCGCCTTTCACCGACCCCTACGGTATTTCCAGATCGATTTCCGCCCACCCCAGATTTTAATGCTTGCCAAGCTGCCTTCCATTTCACTGATGTTCGTCTTTTCTCAAGAGCACCCATAACCACCCTAAAATGACTTTCACGTTTCCATAAGCATCCCCTCCACTTCATGCGGTTGGGTCTTTCCCAACCTCTCCTCCAAACCGCTGCTACATCAAACAACTCAATCACTCGCCGAATCTCGGCCTCCCTCTTGAGTCTTTCCCAGTTATTTTCAGTTGCAAGTTCCTCTTCGTTTCTAATTTAGCAAAGACAACAGATTTAACTTATAAACCACAACAATGAACATGCAACTTATAAACGATGAAAGATGCAACTTACGGCTCTGGAATATTGAAGGGCGAAGAATATGTCATTGCTCCGGAAATGTAGTTCTTGCGGCGTCAACCTGCTCCTCGCCACAGCGGCAAAACCCTACCGTCTATTTTGGAATGATTGGCTTTTCACTTACAAAAGTAACACAAATACGTACTTCTGTTTCTATCTTGGGCCACTATATGCTTTTTTTAACCTAAGTCCTTGTCGTTGGGCCCATTTCCTATACCACTTCCTTTGTCCTTTTTAAAAAAAAAAACATAACATTGGGAAATACTTTTCTTCGTTGGAAAATTTGTCTTTTTGTCAGTTCTTTTTTGGCCAACTCAATTTATTGTCTTCTCTGTATATTATAGATGTTTTGGACCTATTACAATTTCTTTTTTGAGGAAGTTTTGACTTTTGCGATGTACTTGGTACTATATATAGATATATAGATTATAAATATCTCATATCTCAATTTACCTATTTTAACATTATATATACACATTAATAATATTATATCTAATTCTACACATTCCATTTATGTTTTTAACAAACTACTACCTTTTTAAAATATTTTTTTATCACCACTCTGTATAAATAAAAAATAATTTATTAACCCTTTGTTTTTTATGTCATTATCACATTATTTTCATTTTCTCTATTATATATACAAAAATTATAACTATTATAAATGGAAAGAATTTTACTATTAATCTAAATATTGGATAACAAATTTATTTATCAATAATTTGTTTCAAATATGTGAAAACATTAAGGGGAGAAATAATACTGTTGTACATAATATATATTATGTATTAAAAATAACTAATCTAACTTTAATATATGACAAAAATTATTATTGTAATAAACAATAACAACTTTACTACTAATTTATCTTCTAAATAAATAATATATTAATCAAATTTTTTTATTTTACAATTTCATTTTTCTTTTATTTCATTTTTATTATGTATTAAAAACAAATTCGCATCCCGTACCAGTACCCGTGCGTACGCACGGGTATCCCGCTAGTTTTTGATAATTTAGAATATTAAATATGTAACTAATGTTTTGATATTTTGATTTGTGTTTATTATTAAAGTATTTGAAATGTATTATAAAATTTTTTGAAATTATTTTATTTTATTATTTATAATGTAATTTGATTTTGGAAAAAATAAGTATTTCTATTAAAAAATGATTTTATTAAACGGGCAGAGATACTCAGACTAGTTTAGGTTGGATTTGAGTTTTAATTCTTCATCCCTATTTGCGGGCAGGGATACTCAGACCAGTTTAGGTTGGGTTTGAGTTTTAATTCTTCATCCCTGTTTGAATTCAGGGTGAAAAACATAATTTTTTTAAAATTTTGTTTTGATTTTAGTGGAAGTAATAACCATCATCGACCCGCCTCGTTGTCATGCCTCGTTGTCATGCCTAAGAATCATGAGTCTTAAATCTATTTTGAAGAAGATAAAACTAACTCTAACATCATATTTAGATATTTTTATTTTGTTTTGTAATTAGTATCGATTCTTTCTGCATAATTAGTCAAACTAGACATTTATAAAATAGTAATGATCTTATTTATTCTACATTTCGACAAAACATTTTTATAGATAAAACAAGAAAAAAAAACGCATCAGCTCCCAGAGAGGAGGATAGCATAAAAAGCACACAACTTTTCAAGTTTAAGCCTATCATCACTGAACTTGAACATCAATAACCTTGCGTTCAACTTTAGTCTTAGGAATAGTAATATAAAGCACACCATCTTTCAACTCAGCCTTAACCTTATCTTTCTCGCAGTTATCAGGAAGCTTGAGCTTTGTATCATAAGAACTATAACTCTTTCTTGACCATGAATCTTCTCCACCACTTTCCTCTTTATGGTCACTTTTTATAACAAGAACATCATCTTCAACTGATACCTTAACATCTTCCTTAGAAACACCAGGCATATCAAAACGCATTCTTATTTCATGTTCTTCATCTTTGATTTCCCAAGGCACACGGATCTCACCTCCTCCAATGTTTCTTCCGGGAATCGTCATGGCATCTTCGAAGATTCTGTCCATTGTGTCCAGCATCTGACGCATGCTTCTCATAGGTGACCATGGGTCCAATAAACCAAATGGTGAAATATCGATGGCACTTCTTCGAGGCTTTCTTTCTACGGCAGTTTGTTGATCGTCTTTGTTAAGACGATGAACTTCGACGGAGTTATCTTTGTTATCACCACCACCACTGGCCTGAGCTCTTACATTTCTCAGTCCTGGCCGCAATTGCTTCCTTAATGGAAATGAGGCCATGCAAGGTGGTGTGCTTTTGACAGAGTTGCATGGTTTTTGGGACAGCATAGGTGAAGCAATTGTTGACAATGACACTGCCTGAGCCATAGTTAGTTGTTATGGAAAATATGAAGAAATGAAGTGCGACAAGAGTTGGTTCGTAGGATTAGAATCGATTGCAGTTATGTTGATAAGAGTGGGAAGTGTGAGATGTGAATATATAGAGTGAGTGTGAAAGGTGGAGAAGGTTTTAGAGAGTTTGAGAATAATTGTGAGAGTTCTGGACCCATCTGGTTATATATTTTGTGTTTATCTCTCACTCTCATACTTTCGGGAACCATCTTCAAAAGTCATTTCACATCACTACTAGTAATAAAAAAAAAAGATAGAAAATAATTTTCTTTTAACAAAATAAATAAGAATTTAATTAAAGTGAACCGATAATATTAACAAAATAAATAAGAATTTAATTAAAATGAACCGATAATATAAAAAGATTTTATACAGTTATTAGTCGTAAAAAGATTTTATAAACGTTGGATGTTGAAAAAAAATTGATTTTTATTTTAATTCATTACAAAATAATACAAATGAATAATGATAATGATTTGGCATTATAAAATTTTTTACATTGATAATATAGGATAATTAATTGCAATAAATAATTAAATTAAAAAATGTTTATATTTTTATTTGAATTTCATATTACTTAATAAAACATCTAATGTTTATACTTTCTTGTATGAAAAACCTTTTATTTATATAAATATTTTAGACACATTAGATTAAGGACAAGCAAGTTTAGATCAATCTGCCTCGAATATAACTTCATTTATTTTTCATTCTAAATAGGACATCACCTAACCGAAAAGAAATTCTCTAATACTAGTAACTTCCATTTCCATTTCAACCTGATTACCTGCTTGTAGTAAGATTATGGATATTCTGCGAACAAGTATAGAGAGATGATGAGAATTTTTGAAAGACACTTATGTTAGGTGAGGGATATTATAGAAGTCATTCTATCTGATGCATAGATTGTCTTGTAGTATAGGGGGAGAGAAGGAATATGGGGGCAAATATGTGTAATTCCTTTTTATTTTTATTTTAATAATATTTGTATTATGGTTTGATGTTTGATTATAGATTTTAGATTGATTTTAATATATCACATTTTAATTAAATTATATTAACGTATAGTTTAATTGATAATTATATTAACGTATCATCTAGTGGTGAATGCTTGAGTCTTGAAAATGTATTCATCCCAAAGTCCTGAGAGGTTATCAGGAGTTCAAAGTGTTTTCAGAATTATTACCAATGTACATACAAATTCATCCTTCTATAATTACAGAGATACATTTATGTACTATTTTTTTATGAAATGAATTGAACAACTCACTTACAAATAAATAAACGTGGTGTATTTTAGATATGTATATAAATATACTTGCATAGTATACTCATAACATTTTTAGATTTTATTAAGGTGGCTATTTATCACTAATGTATTGTTTATTATAAGAGAAGTATGAGAGAAATAGAAGAGAGAAAAGTGTAATTATTTTAAAAGGACAAAAATACCCTTAAATTATAAAAATTAATACTGCAAAATTTTCTATAATTACTTTTTCTATCAATATCTATTTAAATATGTATTTTAGTTAAAAATCATAATAATTTAATTAATTTAATTTAATTAATGGTTTTACCATTTCAATTATTTAAAATAATTTAATTTATAAAATTTGTTTGTTTTTATAAGAAAAACAAACCAGTTAGCATGTAAAAAAATCCCAATATATTTAATATTAGTTAAACATGATTAAAAAGATTCTAAAAAAACATATGGTTAAAAGTCATATAAGAAATAACAAAATCACACTAAACCACTGAATGTATGAATTGATTTTGTTGTTGAAATATAAAAAGAAATACACATTAGAAATAAGGGCATGATTGAAAACAAAAAAAGAAATTGATATTTCTCTTCTCTTCAACTACTTAATTAAAATTGAGACATACCACCAAACACCCTATATTGCCCTTTAATTCAATTTTCATTTACACTAATTGATGTCTTTTTATGTAATTGACTAAATACACATTTGTTGTCCAATGAAAACCAAGAATTATGCCAAGTGACAACTACATCCCATTTTCAATGTTTCCCTCTTATTTTTTTCAAACAATTTTGAAATTTTGGAATTGGAACATGTAAATGACCGGATAAAATTCTTCTCCTCCTTTTCAAACCAATGGCTCTTCTACTATACTATTCTCCCCCCTCTCGTCTTTATCATACAGTCTCCCTCTCTCTCATCACTTTTCCCAAATTCAAACTCAAGAAAGAACTTCCTTCCATTCATCCAGATCTGGATTCCTTCCACTTCATCTCAGGTAAAAATTTGTGCGACCAAACACCATCTAATGTTGTTAAATATTGATGTTCATCTCATTTTACATATCCATCAAGTCGTATTCACAAATCCAGTTTCGTCTTTGTTGATGCTCCTTTTTATGTTCTGTTTTTTCGCTGGTCATTTTCATGTTCGTTTATCGCTGGTTTCATGTTCATCATATTTTTCGTTGTTTTTTCGTTTCCATTTAACAAAAGGTTGTTGTTGTCACTAGTTTGTTTGCTTCGTTTTATTACCCAAATATGTAAAAATATCTTGAAGCAGAATCACTGCAAGCAGCCTAGATATCACTTCAAGTATTTAATAATAATACTTTTCATTTGTTTACTCACAAAAGAAACACACATTGAATGGTAACATAATATTAGAACCATGAAACTTGGATTGCATATTGTATATATTCATATGGAATATGGTCCTCCTGAACTTGGATTACACCAATATTATATCTAATTTTATATTGTATAGGATACATAGTTTCACAACTTGATAAGTAGTGTATGAATGATTTTTATTTTTTCCATCTTAGTGAATTAGATTTCCTTAATTTTGCACCTTCCATGTTTGATAAAATGTTTTTACGAACTTTCACCTATAACTCAATGTTTAAAACATTACTTGTAAGTAAATAAAAGGTAACTGATTATATATGACATGCTGATATTTTTTATTTGTGTTATTAATATTGTTGCTATTTAATTGGGTAATGTAATGAGTGGTCTAAATTTTGGCAGGAACTACACGTGAGGAATATTTCTGGAAGGGTGTAAACCAATTTGCTGCTGGAATTGATGCAATGCACCTAGGTGAAGAAAATGTAGGCTATGACTCAATGTGAAAAGTAGCATTTCTCTTTTCACACGAATGACTAAAGTTAATGATAAATTGTTTCTTAATGTGATTTTTTAAATGTGAGTACTAAGATTGATGTTTTTGGTTTCGGGATTTTTTTTGTTGGTGATTATAAGTGGAAGGAAAGCAATTGATGTTACTTATTCGCCGCCATCAGTTGTGGATTGAGCTATTCCGCTTATTAAGAAAGGGAAGTTTTTTAGTGTTTATGATCCTAGAATAGCACTTCCTCAGGACCCTGTTGTGAGGTTGTTAATTGGCTTTGTGGGTTGTGTAAATTGGTTCCAAAACATTCATGGAGTGGTTTCAATAATCTTTGTATGAAGTAAAATATATTAATTGTTGCATTCTTAACTTTAATTTCTTCATGCAGGGGATACAAAGATCAAAGAGCAAAGAGTTGATCTCAGACCCGACATGGTTAGTTATGCCTTACTCATCAATGCTTATGGGAAAGCTAGAAGGAAGAATGAAGCATTAGCAGTATTTAAGGGTCTGTTTGGATTGATGGAATGGGATGGAATAGGATGGAATGGAATGGAATGGAGTTATGCTCCCTTGTTTGGATTTACAAAATTTGAATGGAATGGAATGGAATCTGATGGAACTCATTCCATCCAATACCACTACTTTTGCCTATTTTTCATTCCCCCCAAATTGGGGTGTATTGAATGGAATGGAATCAAATTTAAAAGTCAATTACAATTTTGTCCTCTAAAAATTCACTTTCATTATCTATTCCTATTACTCATTTCAATTCACGTTAGAATTTTGTTCTCATTTACTGAAAACTCTTCTCCTTCCCCAACCTTCTTCTTGCTTCAACCCTAACAAGGTACATCATTTTTCTTATCATTTTTTTCCTGTAATTATATGTGTGTTCTATTATATGAAATACATTGATTTATTTTCATGTTCATATCTCTTTCAGTTTTGAAAAATTAGGTATAGTGTTTGAATGTTAAAATTTAGAAAATGGAAGAAATTAGGATTTACTTGCTTCTTTTTAAGAAAAGAGTTCTATGTGATAAATTTCATTATTATTAAGAACAAAGTTTGTATTTTTCTACTGTATCGTTGCTTTTTCAATTTGCCGTATAATTGCTTTTTTCAATTTGCCGTACAGAGAGAAATAAGGATTAGTAGAAATATAATTTTTTGATTTGCTATAAAGATTCTCAATTAATTTTGGTTTAAAATTGTGTATTTGATTTTTTTGACTTGCTATTATTATCTACCATAGACCTATATTTATCTTTTAATTTTAGCAAAATTTCAATTTTTTGAATTATTATGATTATTAAGTATGGTGTTTATCAAAACTTATGTACCTGGTCTTTGAAATTTCAATTTCAGTTTATAATAATCATGTTCTATTTATGAATATTTAAATTTATTATAGTTTATTTTATTTTCTGCTAAGTTGATATTTTTCTATGATTATATATTGTTTTACTTGGATCTATCTATATTGTCTCAAAGGGTAAAATTGGAATAAAAATATTATAATATTTTCCGCTCCGTCCTATTTCCAAACAGTGGAATGAGATATTAGTTCCGCTCCGTTGTAAAATATCCAAACAGTGGAATGAAATTTATGTTCCGTTCCATTCCATTCCGCTCCACTCCATTCCGCTCTGTTCCGCTCCGTTAGTTGTAAGCTATCCAAACAGACCCTAAGGAAATGCTTGATGCTGGTGTCATGTATTCTAGAGAATGAGAGAATAAAACTGTTAAGGCCATGGGTTAACAGAAAGCTTGATAGATTAGCTTATCAGCAGTCTTTTGTTTATTTTGGTTTGACAATTATGCTGTTTATATCCATATATATATATATATATATACTCTAACATGCCTAAGCTTGATTAAATTATGCAATTCAACCTGAAACCATGTCCACACACACACACACACACACACACACACACACACACACACACACACACACACACACACACACACACACACACACATATATATATATATATATATATATATATATATATATATATATATATATATATATATATATATATATATATATATATATATATATATATATATATATATATATATATATATATATATATATATATATATATATATATATATATATATATATATATATATATATATATATATATATATATATGGACTAATTTGTTATTACTAATATTTTGTCATTACTAACATTTGCAACAACTTGAACTAATTTGAATTAAAAGTTGAGTTAATGATCTTTTTCGTCCCTTTAAATATTTCAAATTTTGTTTTTAGTCCCTCCAAAATTTTCCTTCAAGAAATCGTCTCGTCAAAATTTTTCTTCTGAACTATTGGTCCCTAACGTCAAATTTCGTAGCTAATCGGTGGCTAAAGTCGTAGCTAATCTCTAGCAAATTTGACATTAGGGACCAATAGTTTAGACGAAAAATTTTTAAGGGACGATTTCTTAAAGGAAAATTTTGGAGGGATTAAAAACGAAATCTGCAATATTTAGAGGGACCAAAAAGTTCATTAACCCTTAAAAGTTATAGTTTAGTTGGAGAATGCATTGTTATCACTTTACCCGTGTACTATGTTTGTACTATTTGTACTTTTCCATAAGTATTTTAATATATCATATTTATCATTATTGTCAATATAAGTTATATCAATGCTGTCACAGCTAATTTCTATCAATGATGTCCATATATGTTATATCGATGTTGTCACAGCTAAGTTTGAATCTTCTAGCTGCAGGAGTCCCTAAAAGCGGCTACATATAGAAACTCTGTGCACCTAGGCACAAGGACTGCTGTATTCGCAGGTTTCTGTTTGGTTTAGAAGAGAAGTTGTGAAGAGAGAAGTAGGCAAGAGAGAGTGAGAGAAGAGAGAAAAAGATGAGAAATAGAATAGATTTAATGTATTGTTTGTTATAAGAGAAGTATGAGATAAATAGAAGAGAAAGAAATGTAATTATTTTTTAAAATACAAAATTACCCTTTACATAAAAAAGAGAGAAAGAGATGAGAAAAAGTGATAAAAGAAAGAAGTATGAGAGAAATAGAGTCCATTTGATGTATTAATTAGTATAAGAGAATAAAGAATAAATAATAAAGAAAGATATGTTTATTGTTTTTAAAAGTACAAAATTACTCTTAAGTTAAAAGCACATTGGCCAAAATTAATTATTTCAGTTAATTAATCAATTAAATTAATGTATTAATTTTAATTTTATTATTGGTTTTATAAATTAGACCAAATTTATTAATGATTACGTATATAAGATGATAAACTTAATTGCTACTTAGTTTTTTTTTTACAAAATTAGTTTATTATTTAAATGGTTGTTTAAACTGGATTTTAGTAAATAAAATATATGGTATTATCACACAAAAATAATAAGTTATCAAAACAAATTAAAAATAAAAGAAATGTAAGTTGGAAATTAGCGTACCATTTTTCAATACTCATATACAGATGTTCATTTACAAATGAATAAATTGGTAATTGTTAATTTGAAAGATAAGGGGCAATATAGGAATAGAAACAAATTTCAGAGCTTCTCTCGTCTTTCTTCGCAAGTATGGGAAGAAAAAGAAAAGTGTGTGCCCCACATTAAATCACTCATTTTAGACTCTCTCTCTTTCTCTCTCTCTCTCTCTCTCTCTCTCTCTCTCTCTCTCTCTCTCTCTCTCTCCTCTTCCAAAAGAGATAAGTGTTCTCTCTCTTTGGAATTTCTCTCTTTGCTACCTCTTTCGCATATACTTCTTCTAAAACAAACAGCCCCTTAGGCTTTAGCTGCTTTTGATTTTTCTTACCACATAAATATGTTCCTTGATACCCGTGTCATGTTACTTCAATGTCAAATATCAGAACTTTAGTACTTTCTTAACCAATATTACTTGACATACTTCACCTTTTTACTGCACAATCTTTTAATCAACCAAATGAGTAGATCTTGTAGGCATAGCAAAAGATCACCTAGATTTGCAAGAAACACAATTTTGTCTCGCATTTACGCTGAAGCGATTTTGTCCCGTGTTACATGAAATGACCCTTAAGGATCACGTTTGGTGTGGATGAGATACATACATGGAATGATTTCACAACTTAAGATGGGTTTAGTAATGTAGTTTAAGTGTATTTCCCCGATTGAAGCCACTTGCTTTTTGATTTGTAATATAAACTTGCATTGGTTTTGGTGTTTTTGTAGGTGGTGTTTCTGGTGGTGGTAGAAACATGGCTAGCGCCAGTGGAACAATGGGTCCTTTTAAGATCTCTAGACAACCTTCAAAGAGGATGATAAGGGCACCAACAAGGACTGTTGAGTTGCCAAATGAAGAGAATATTATGAATGGTGAGATTGTTCCTTCTTCACTGGATGTTCTTGTGCCTATTCTTATAGCTGCCATTGGTACTGAATTGGAGAATCCTAGAGTTGTTTTTTTTCCATCGTTGCTGTTATTGTTGTTTTTTCTTAATCAATGGTGTTGTCCACTTATATTTGCTCAAGAGTGTACTACCAAACTTTCTATGAGAATAGAATCCGGGATGGTGAATTTACTAAAAAACCATAAGGCTCGATTTTTCTTAAACATGCTCTTGGAGGTTGTGTGAATTATGTGAATTTACAATTTCTAATTATTATTCTTCTGATATTTCTCGAAGACCGGTGATGGTTACGATTGTTCAGATTGCCACTGTGTTGTATGAAGTACTGAAGACTATGCTAACTCATCAAACTATGAAATTCTGGTGATTTTTTATGGATTATTATTCTTCCTTTTTTCAATCTTAAGAGCTTTTTATTTTACCTAACTGTGTTATCCCAAACCATTTTAGGTGTATTGTTTGGAGCACCGAGGTTATATCAAACATCAGTGTACAAAAGATGACAAGCAAGATGTCTCTATAGTAATATGTCACTATATTAATATCTAAGTGGACAACGAGCTTTCTTAATGCTACTTCCAATATTTTAGCTTCAGTTGAGGCTGGAATGTCGAAGTTGAGTGTTGAAATTAATCAAGTCTGGGGGACATCAACTGATGTTGGGGGAAAGAGCAATAACAATGGTCAAGTGGAGCAATACCCTCAATGTGGTGCCAAGTTTTCTTCAGTAACTTCTTTGGTCGATCATGTGCAGAAAGTTCATGAAAGAAGCAGCAACCGATCTACGACTAATGTTACATATTATGCGTGTCCAAAATGTAGTAAAGGATTCAGAGACCATGTGTCCCTTGTGGAGCATGTTGAGAGAGATCGTGGCGGCACTTCTAAAACGTAGGTATTAAGTTGATATTGAATTGATTTTGCTCTGAAGATATATAACATGAATTCAATGTTTAAACATTCATCTCCTTAATTTTATAGAAACAAGATATGAATTTGAAGATGTTTGTTATTTCTGCATCACAGTTTAAATAAAGTTCGAATTCAGTGTTTTGACATTCATCTTCCCAATTTCGTAGAAACAAGATTTCCTTTACAGATTTCTTTCATAGTCTCAATCAAACTGACTTTTTAATCTGCATATTTTAGTGAAGAAATATATAGATGGTTACTGAACTTGGCTTCTCATATATTGGAGGATAGACGACGTCCTTCCGATTCAAGGATCCATTTTGAATATTGTTATGATATGAGGTTATAAAATTAATACTACATATTCTCTCCTTATACTATCTTGAATATAAGTTTTCTTTTTCTTTTGGCCGTGGCTACCAGAATCGAAATGATGCATGAATCTGCATGATGTGTAATATATATATTCATTCCAATTCCTCAGTTCTCCTGTGTAATATATATTCAACAGTCAAGTGAATCACCGTCGTTGCTGCTTTACAGCCACACTTTGCTTCTGACTTGCTTTAGATTTCTAATTTCTTATATTTGGTTTAATTTATGGTGAATTCTTATTTACCCAACTCAAAAAGTTGGTTAAGGTTACCCTTAGTGTAAAAAACATTGAAAACAACAAACAATTATACTATTTAATAAATGAATAACTATATACAAATTAAATGGTGTCATTTGATTGGTTGAAGGTACATTACCCATCTTTTTGTGATGGGTAGAAAAGTTGTCCCCTTAATTTATATGTTGTATGATCACTCATTTGCATGAGTCGTTCGTTGATGGTATATGATAAATTCAGCTCATATAATGATCTGCATGTTGATATTAGAGCACCATTCATTTCCCTACTTTATAGCTTACTATATAGTTTAGTTGTGTAGAAAGTGTGTAAGATTTTTTCTCATACAAGAGTGTAAATGCTGTATCTAAGTTTCCTTTCCTACATTACACTTTGTAACAGCCCGATTTTATTAGATATTTTATTTATTAGCTTATTTGTGTGTTTTATTAATTATTTGTTTATTTAATTATTATGTGGTATTACTAGTTAAATGAAATATCTAATCATATGCATATTTGTGTTTTATGGTATAATTAGGTTATTAGTAGTATACTATGTATTGGGCCAAATTAATAATTGGATGGGTGGGTAATAACATAACTAAGCCCATTAAGAGAAAGATAGTAAGAAGAGGAAAACTAGGGTTTTAGAGATAACACAATTTGGGGAAAAGAAGAGAAGAGAGGAGAAAGAACAAGAGAAGAGGAATTGTAGATTTCTTGAAGTTAAAAGGAGAAATTCAAGAGGTAAGGGTTTGAATCCAAGTTCTTATAGACTATATGATTGGGTAATGTGTGTTGTTGTGATTATCTCTTCATCTTTACCATTTCATGGAAACATAGAAAAGTTAGGGTTTATGAACAAATGCATGAATTTATGATTTGAAACGTGTTTTAATTGATGTTTGATGATGTTATGATGTTAAGAGATCCATAATATGTGTTATATTTGTGGTTATAACATGTATTCTATTGTTGTTCGTGATGGTTGATGTTTTTCAACTTGATTTGGTTGAGTTTAGGGGATTTGGGATGAAATTCGTATGCTGTTTTCTGTGATTTGAGATTTTCTAAAATCGCCAGTTCGCGTCGCGAACTTTGTTGGCGCCGCGAACTGCTTGGCAGAAACTCAGGAAGATTTGATTCACTCAGTTCGCGCCGCGAACTTTTTTGGCGCCGCGAACCCTGCTGTATGCAGAATTTTCCAAACTTTGAAATGTCATAACTTTTGATCCGTAACTCCTTTTTAGGTGTCGTTTGAAGCATATTGAAGCTTAAATAATTGTCTATATGATAGAATAGAATGGATTGGCACTTCATTAATTAATTATGATGATAATTGGGAATAACATTTACCTATATGTGTATGTTGTGGATGAATTGTGCATGATCAATGTTCATGGATGTATTATGTGATATAATAACCGTGAATTATGTGATTGATTTCTAAATGCTAGTTGATGTGGAATAGTTTAAATTGGGTGTTAATATATGGATAACATGTGATTACTTATGTGTGCATTATAAATTAATGACTTGTGGTTAATATTCATAGATGTGTTAAGTGATGTGATATCCATGATATGTTGGAATGCATATATGTATTTATATGTACTATTTGAATGTATCTTGTTGATGATGATCATTTAAATGTGTATGTATCGAGATTTGGATTGAATAAATGATAATGCTAGACTTGAATATATGTGATTGATTGATGTGTGTTAGTTGATGCATTGTTTGGAAGAGAAGTCATGTTGTGTAATGTTGTGCAAAGTTGTAAAGATGTGATTGTGTAGTTTAAGAGATAGAGAGATCGTCTTAAATGCATGAGTCTAATTTTGTTGCACACGTACACAAGCATGAGTCTTTGAAAGTGGCAATGTTGGGTAATCTCGCGAAGGTTATTTACTTGTCCCAAACCTAACGAGTATGAGGTTCGAAAGCTTAACGAGTATGGGGCTTTGAGGTGGTTATCTAGTCTAGAGAGAATGACAATCGGCATGACCGGAAATGATAACGGAGGAATCCACATGCATATCGCATATAGTCACGCTTGAGTCGCACGTGTCGGTGTGAAATGTTATTGTTGGTGTGATTTATGTGATATGAATTGTGTGGAATGATGTTGATAGATATGCCTATATGTGGATTTGGTGATTCATTTGATATGAATTGTTGTTGTGTTATGAATGTGATATATGTGATTTGGAACACATGTGATATAGATGCGAATTTATATGTATTAATGATATATGTATATATATGTGGAGATGTGAATCATGTTTGATCACTTAGAATTGAATGAGCTATGTTGTATGACATGAGCATGTGAATCTTGATTAATTGCATATGATGCATGTTTATGGGGAGAGTGATGAATTCTTGAAATGTATTCTTATTGTATTTTACATTTCCCATTATTATGTTTTCTATAAGAAGTTAAGTTCTCACCCTTCTGTTTGAATGTTATCCTTTGTTGGTAACGTGCAGGTTTCATGGATAGTGATGCTTCGAAGGAGGCTTAGCGTCGAGATTTAGGTCTCTAGTAGGGTGTCGTGACTAAGTAGTCACTTGTGCTCTGGTCATATGTAACACATGGGAGTTGGGTTTTATGTTTTTATGAGTCGATATTATGAGATATTTGTTTACTCATATTGTATTCGTATTTGAATATGTTATTTTGGTTAATGTGTGGCCTTGAGCCAAGATGTTGAGACATGGTGGATGATGTATGGGAATCATCCTATTTTACCATTTATTTGATGATATGATTATTCCGCTGTGGTTTGCATGTTGTTTTAAAATCCCGTGTTATTTGGAAATGACCATTGCATGTTTAAAAATAAAATATTTGTTCTATTTTGAAATGTGTGTAACGCCCTCGTGAGATGCATGCTTCTTTACTCTGATTTATGCAAATATATGCCTTATTTGTTTAGTATAGAATTGGGGGTGTTACACACTTAGCCTCACAATCTCTATGAGTATTTAATATGTATATTACCATTGAAATATGGCACTATGGAGAGCTTTACAATAAAAAAAATTAACAATGATTACTCATTACATTTTTATTTTTTTATATCCATTTTAGCATTCTTTAGCTATCACTAAAATAAATTAATACTTATTTATTTATAAAAAATATATTAAATTATTAGGTTAATTATTTAAGATTAAGATTATTACATTTTTTATTTTTTCAAATATCAATATCTTTTAAATTGATTTTTTCTTAAATAATAATTTGTTTTCTGTTTAAAGATGATTAATTATTTATGGAGAGTTAATATAGTATTTATTTAATATAATCCATATTAGTGCATATAAATAAATTAAAATATCACCACCATACATTTTTAAAAGATATGTTGTGCTAACACCACCATACCTTTCTAACATTTAAATCAATAAAAGATGCTAGAGTTTTACGTTTTAAGGTTTTACCAATAAGTTTTTACTTATAAGTTTTGTACTTAATTTAAGTAATGTATTTGATGTAGTTTTTACTAACTCTTGTGAATTTTATCAATGAAATTCACTATTTTTACGGGTCATTATTACAACAATACCTTTTTTATTTTAATCAACAAAATATTTGTACAAATTTATAGGTATCAGTGATATTTGTAAATATTTATAGTTATTAATCATATTTATAAATATTTATAGTTATTAAACATATTAAATTTATCATGTTGGTGATTTGATAAATATTTCGTTTTAAATATTTTCAATTATTAGTGATTTTATAGTAACAATTATATATCACCAACAACCCAACCTTATCGAATGACCTAAGATTTGAATGACTATTACATTTTTTACATAGCCACTATATAAAGATTTGACTTAAATTAACATTCCTCGTTCGAATTTTTAAACTTCTTTTTTTACCTTTATAATACATTATTCATCTTAGCACGGATTTTCTACTAGTTCTTCTCTATAATGAGAAGAAAGCAAAAAGTGGTGAGACCTACCTATATTTTTTCTCTATTCAACATTTCTATGCAATATCAGCAAGAGAAGTGAGTCTTTTTTCAGCAACTTCTCTCTTTAATACTTCTCTCTTGTTCCAAACACACCCTAAGAGTGGGAAAAGCCAATCCTTTTTAAAATTTCTCTAAGATAGTAACGAATTGACCTATGGTATGGCCAAAAATAAATAAATTTATGGAAATTTCTTAATACACTCTTATGGGATGAATCACACTTTTAAAAAATTTAAATTCTTTTTTGGAGGTATATCTCTGAACGCATCATAATAAATTTTAAAAATAGTAATTTAGATATGAATTTCCGAAAACAACCTAAAGATGTTTTGGAGAGTATTTTAGATGGATTCATATATGCATATCTAATTTTTTTTATTACAGTTTTAACCATTTGGGAGAAAGTAAAGCAAGAATTTTGAATAAACTTTTTTTAAATTTTATAATAGATATGAATAACTTATATGTAATAAAAAATACATTAATAAATACGTCATTATCTTTTTTAATATAATGCTTTTAAATTTATGTATATTGATAATTTAAATCAATTTATTTTAAATTGATGTAATAGTACATATTTTCTTTAAAATAAAAAAAGCAGTTCGGATAATCATATCCGAGAACTCGTTAAAGACAGAATATTGGGTTATTTCAAATATGCATATTTGAAAACTCTCATAAAATAAAATGTTTAGATACTTCGAAGATCCTCCGAAAATAAAATATTGAATGCATTTAAATATGCATATCCGAATTTAGAGAATATTACAAGAATTTTGCCAAAAACTCCTAAAAATCCTTAAAGATGTATTAAGAAATTTCTAAAACCTATTAACAATGAAGAGAGGGTAAATTGTGCATGGAGGATATTGTCATACTTGAAATTTATCTCTATGTTAGGCCCATTAAGGGGTGATGATTTCTCATTTAATTTAGTGATATTATAAACGAGTTTGTTTGTTTATTTTTTTAAAAATAATTTTGATGATATTATATAATTATTTAGATATATATTTTATTAAAAATTTTGAATGAAAAATTAATTTAAAACTAACTAATGTATATTAAAATTTAAAAAAAAATTAAATATAAAACTAGGTTGAATAAATTTTATTAGAATTTAATTTTTCATAAATATTTAAGTTTTTGGGTTTGAAAATTACTTTTTAAAACTAAGTTTACTATCTAAATCTTTTCACAATAAATATTTAAGTTTTTGGGTGTGAAAATTACTTTTTTTATTTTATAAAAAAAAAGGAGTTTAAAATGACTTCTTTTTTTAAAAAAAAGTGGATTTCATAAAAATCATATTAAAATAAATAAATTTTTTTTTTAATATCTAACACAAACCACACTAAATATACTTTCCATGTTTCCACCAAGTAAATAAAGTTTTAGAGGACAAATTAAGGAAGAGGAAAATTATACCTGCTACAAAACAGGTCTACTAATTTTAATTATTTATTTAACAGCTCTTGTCATTATTTAGGTGTGATATGGATGATATTATACATATGATTGCGTTGAAACTAGACATGCCGAAGTATTACCAAATAAAATACAAATAATGTGTTCAACTCCATAATTATTATAAATATATCATAAGCTATATTCTAAGTAGTCATGGATATCCTCCACCACCAGGAAATCCCTTGTAAGCAGGCACATCCTCCTCCTCCAAAAGTTTTCTCCCTGCACCATATAAAAATTTAAATGAATCAGTTAAACAATTAAGAGAAAAAGATTTAAAAAAAATATATGATTATATTTTGAAGAAGAATAATGATATGGTTCTCACAGTTTTAATTAAGTTAAATAATTACATAAACAGAAACATACCTTGTTTGAAATTGGATTGGGCAGCACTAACCATCATATATGATATGAGTAATAAAAGTATTGCTAATTTTAATTTGTAGAGAGGTTCCATATTTCTAACAAAAATAGCTATATAAATTGCAAGTTTAGAATGGGAAGTAGTACATATATCACTTGAAAGATGTGTGTATTTATAAAGAAAAAAACATAGATGTTTAGAAGCAAAATAATCTCGTACAAAAGTAAATATATAACTAAATGGGTAGTTTGTCGCATCAAAATTATTTAACAATTCTAAATATATAATTTGAGTCCAACACAGAGGTAGACTAGTTTATCAAATCATACATTCTGTGAACTTTATTAAAAGGAAAGGAACTAATTAATATGTCTTTTGATGGTGATTTATGTTTTTTGTCGATGTGAGATGATGTGAGCCTAAAAAAGTAAACGATGATCTGTTGTATATTACCTCACTTTTGAATTGAAAAGGTCAATTCAATTTTAAAAAATCTTCAACATCTGGACATGTTGGTAGAAATTGCCATGACTTAGGGGAAATATTCGAATATTTATTTTTGAATGATAATGGTTAGTTTTATTTAATAAAGTTTTTGGATTTAATTGGTTACGTTTGTTGAAAATATATATATATATATGTTGAACAAATTCCAGCTTATTAATTTTGTAAGCGTGTTATATAAAGATGAAAATATATATATGTTGAACAAATTCCACGGTTAATTTTGTAAGCGTGTTATATAAAGAATTTAAGTTTTTTATTATAAAAATTTAAATTCTTTATTACAAGATGCATAGTTATAAATACTTTAAATTTATATTTGTGATTTTATATTTTCTTTTTATTAAAGTGTTGTGAAAGATAATTAAATATATTTTTTGAAAAGCATAGGTGTATTGGAGTCTTTGGTGGTTGCGAGATTTTCTTTCTACGACCGATGTTGATCATCTTTGTTATCACGATGAACTTTGACCAGGGCCGGATTTAGGCCCGTACAACCTGACCCGTTGCACAGAGCCTCCAAAAAATGAGCGCCTCAATTTGTTTTTTTATAAACCATAAACCATAAATAATTATATATATTTATTATTCAATGTACATATTATTTATAATGTCTAGGCTTCGATCCCAGCTGGATCCAATTTTTACAATATAGCTGTATTATTTTATACTCATTTTTACGAAAAGTGACAAAATGGCGTTGAAATGTTTCGAGCACACGTTATCTTACCATTGAAATGGGTGATGAACTTTGTAAATAATTTAGAAACTATGTTTATATTATAAATCAATCTATAAACCCATCCTCACCTATGTTTACCATGTAAATTTCTTAAAATAAATTTTAAATAATATTGATAGATTACAACTAAATAATATATTATTAAAATATTTTTAAATATTTTTTTAGTTTTTGATGTTATTTATAATTTTAATAAAATATGATTTTTTTTATTAGGGCCAATGTTAAAAATTTGAACGGGGCCTCTAATTTTTTTCGAGACGGCCCTGACTCTCATACTTTCGGGAACCATCTTCAAAAGTCATTTCACATCACTACTACTAATAAATAAAAAAAGATAGAAAATAATTTTCTTTTAACAAAATAAATAAGAATTTAATTAAAATGTAACATAAAAAGATGTCATAAATGTTGAATGTTGAAAAAAAATATTATTTTTATTTTGATTAATTATGAAATAATATAAATGAATAATGGTAATGATTTGGCTATGTAAAAATTTGTATGTTGATAATATACGATTATTAATTGCAATAAATAATTAAATTCAAAAATATTTATATTTTTATTTGAATTTCATATTACATAATAAAATATCTAATGTTTAAACTTTCCTGTATGAAAATCCTCTTATTTATATAAATATTTTAGATCACATTAGATTAAGGACAAGCAAATGTAACTTCATTTATTTTCATTCTAAAGAGGACATTGTCTAAACAAAAAGAAATTCCAATTTCTAATACTAGTAACTTCCATTTCCATTTCAACCTGATTACCTGCTTGTAGTAACATTATGGATATTCCGCGAACAAGGATAGAGAGATGAGAATTTTTGAAAGATATGTGAGGGCAGAGTTGCCTCAAACTTTTGAGAGGTCATATGTAAAAAGTTGAGGTAATCTTTAGTTGAATTGTGAATTTTTTTTAACGGCCCTAATTTAACCGTAATTTAGTAGGGGAATATATAATCGGAGGCCCTTTTTGCCATAACTTAAACATGAAAAAGTGTGAGGTCCTGTGCTGTAGGTCGCCTTGCACACCTTTAAAGACGGCCATATAGGAATATTATACAGGTCATTCTATCTGATGCATGGATTGTCTTATAGTACGGGGGAGAAGGAATATGTGGGCAAATATTTGTAATTTCTTTTTATTTTTATTTTAATAATATTTATATTATAGTTTGTAATTTGTCAACAATGATGTTTGATTATAGATTTTAGATTGATTTTAATATATGACATTTTAATTGAATTATATTAGCGTATGGTTTAATTGATAATTGTATAAAATATACTTGCATAGTATAACCATAACATTTTTAGATTTTATTAAGGTGGCTATTCACCAGTAAGAGGGAAAAGCCAATCTTTTTTAAAATTTCTCACCCATTCAACCAGATAGTAACAAATTGACCTATAGTATGGCTAAAAAACCTATAGAAATTTCTTAATACATTTTTATGGGGTGAACTACACTTTTAAAAATTTTAAATTTTTCTTTCGAGATATATCTCTAAACGCATCATAATAAATTTTAAAAATATCACTACAAGAAATACATGTATTACCTACGGAATTTCCTGCGGAAAAGTTTCCGCAGGTTTACCTGCGGATTTTCCTGGGACTTTCTTAAATAAAATAAAATTTCCTGTGGATCTAGAATTGGCAGAAACTTCCGCAGGTATACCTGCGGATTTTGCTGCGATTTATATATTTCAAACATAAAATAAAACTGTAATGCAAAATCCGCAGGTAAATTCGCAGGAAAGTTTCCTGCGAATTTTGCTGCGGATATCTATTTTATTAAAACCAAACTATTATACAAAATCCGCAGGAAATGTTCCTGCGGATTTTGCTGCAAATTTTACTATTTTCTTAAAATAATAGTAATTTTTGTCTTAAATTTTTTTAAAAAATTAATCAGTATATTTAATGGTTAATTATTTAATATTATTATATTAATTAATATTTTAATGTGAATTGTGTTATTTTTAAATTTTCATCTTAATTTTTTAATAAAATAAAAGGTATTAAAAATTTAAAATAACATATTTTTTTTTTTTAATATTTAATATTTTACCCAATCAAACAACAAATTTTAAATGTAACTGATTTCAGAGAAGGAGAGCTGCCGTTCAGATACCTTGGCATCCCTCTCACATGCAAAAGGTTATCTGAAGCGCACTACCTGCCTCTTATAGAAAAGATTACCCAAAGATTTCATCATTGGAGTACTAGGTTCTTAAGCATTGCTGGCCGTATACAGCTTGTGCAGAGTGTCAGCTTTGCTATAGCTAACTATTGGCTCCAATGTTTGCCTCTCCCCAAGTTTGTTATTCAAAAAATTCAAACTGCCTGCAGAATCTTTGTGTGGACTGGGGGTACAGCTCCAAACAGGAAGAGTCCTGTTGCCTGGAAGAAAGTTTGCAAGCCTCGAGCAAAGGGTGGATACAATGTGATTGACATGGAAGGGTGGAATAAAATCACTATGATGAAACTGCTTTGGGATCTTAATATGAAATCAGATTGTCTTTGGGTCCGTTGGATACATGCTTATTATATAAAAAATCAAGAGCTGAGCCACATGGATGTGCCTAATACTGCTTCCTGGATTTTCAAGAATATTCTTAGTGCTAGAGAGCACATTGCAGGTATGCAGGAGCATTGGGATAAAAGCATGGTGGTAAACAAATTTCAAATGAGCAAGATGTATCATGGGTTGTATCAACATGAGCCTAATGTTGCGTGGCACTCTATTCTGAGGAGGAATTTAGCTAGGCCTCGAGCTGTGTTCTTCCTCTGGCTTGCCTGCCACCAGAAATTGGCTACAAAGTCGAGACTTAAGAAGATTGGAATAGATCTAGATCCTATTTGTTGCTTCTGTCACGAAGAGGAGACTCAAGAGCACCTCTTGTTCTGTTGTAAACCTATGTTTGCTATTTGGCAGGATATTCTTCTTTGGATGGGAGTGACCCGTACCCCTATGCACTGGCAGGTTGAAATTGATTGGATTGTGAGATATTGTAATGGCAAGGGCAAAAAATGTGGGATCATGAAGATGGCTGCAGCAGAAACCATTTATTTTTGCTGGAAGTATAGAAATGACTCTTGTTTTGGGGAGTCATATGATAGAAATATAGTTGTAGATAACATCAAAAATATGGTCATACATAGAGGTTGGCAAAGTAGGAAGTATAGAGAGAGTGTGGCCCAATTATTGTTGTAAGTATTAGTTGCTCGGTTGGATCCCTTGTGATCACCGTGCTTTGTATCGCTTTTTTGAATTAATCCAATATATTTTATTGATTCAAAAAAAAAATATTATGGAGTTGTTTACGGTGATTTCCGGTAAACAACCGCTAGTCTTCCAAACTATAATAAATATGATTTGGTTACTCGCAGGATCGACTAGATTGATCCTAGGACACATAGTCAAAAAGATTGTTATCAATGGTCATTCGAACCATAGTCATGATTCGTCTTCGTTAATAAGAATTGTTTCGAATAAAACGAGTAATCTTGACAATCACTTTGTTATACGTAAGTATAATTTCAGTGAAAGGATAAGTAAAATAACATATGAAACGAAAGTATTGTTAAAGCATAAGGAATCTTAAAATGCAGGAATATTAAATACTTCAAAAGTAAATGACATGAAAGTAAAAATACAGAAATGTAAATGGCAAGAAGTAAATGAAATGCAATAATACTGAAAGATATTTGAAAACGAAAGAGAATACACATGTATTAAAATGGTGGTGTCATACGTACATTTTCTCAGCGAACTCTTTCTCTTAACACTTGATACTTGAGTAATATGTGAGTGATTTGTACAAAATGAACACACAGAATCCTAACATTAAGACTCCTATTTATACTAATTTCGACCTTAACGGCCCTACGCTAATCTAATGCCACGTTTCTCATAAGAACTCCAGGGACGCCATCTGTTATTTAGACAGTTACGAAACCGTCTTCGAATTTCAAATCTTCCCGCCTGAGTCCTTCTTCGACGCGTGGCAGTGTATTTAAAAACACTACGAAAACACGCTAAGTAGTAATACTTGAACATATTTCATAAATTTTGTCTAAGTCCTCGAAGACATACACTTCTACTAGCTTCAGTATTCATTATCTTCATAACGAACTTAGAAGTCTTCATTCTCGAAGCATGGCCATCAAGAGCCATTCTTTTATTTTTAAGGGATGGTCATCAGTAACCATCTTTCCTTCGAATTTTTACTTCTTCGAAGAACCAATTTATAAAACGAAATCTTCAGCTAACAAATTGTCCCCAATAAATGCCTGTTTCGAAAATCAAGAGAAATAGGCGTTTCTTGCCATCATAAGATTTCGTCTCTTGTTGATCTTTGAAAGTTCCAAGATTGCTGACTAACGTCATAATCATTGCTGACCCTGTTTCCAAAACGTCTTGTCATTTTCAAAGATGTCTTCTCATAACTTACATTCCCACGTTTTTGACCTTACTTCTTGATCATTACTCCTACATACTAGGAGTAAAGCTAATTTATTCGACCGCCGTTGGATTAAATCACTAGCCGCCACGTGTCCCTTGGTTTTTACCCAAAAAGATTTAAAAAAGGGTTTCCGTTAAACCTTTAAATACTTGGTTTTGCACTTTTATACAACTTTTCATTCCCACTTCTTCATCCTCTTCAAAAGAAAAAGAAAAACACTCTCAACCCTTTCAAAAGCTTACTTTTCCAATCAAAACCTCTCCATGGCTTCATCTTCAAATGTTCTTCAACCTGTTCTGAAGCTCCAAACAACAACGCGGTCTGGGGAACAAGAACACATTCCAAACCCTAATACCGCAGAAGTGCGTGCTATTTACGCTTCCCAGGTAATCATTCCCTTTGAACTTTCTGGAAAACCTCTTGCTTTTATGGGTCCGTTACCAGGTGAAAACAATTCATCTATGAACAGATTCTTCCCCGCTTATTACAAAACTAGACCCTTAGTTAGTAAGATTAAGATAGATGAAGATGGTCGTTCCCCCTTAGGAGAATCTGCTAATACTGAAGAAACTTCAACTATGACCCCTTTGGCTTTGGCGAAAATTAGGTTAAACTATATGACCAACTTTGTAAAAGTGTTTAGGTCAATCCCTTTAGCCAAAGATCCTGATTTGTACTATGCCTGGTTAGAAAAAGTAGAGAGAACGAAAGGATCTTTCTGGAAATCGTTAGGCATATATGATTTAATTCAATTGTCAAAAACAGGCTTAGAATATAACCAACCCATGTTAGTAGCAGCGGTTCACTTTTGGGATGCTTCTCACAACACTTTCCATCTCCCATGTGGGATGGTTACCCCCACTCTCTTTGATATAGCTGCTATTACGGGACTTCGACCAACCGGGGAGACCTTCGATCCCAATGAGATGGATACTGATACTATTGGTTTTAATGAATCAACAGTTACTTACACTGCTTTCATCCAGAAGCACCATGACAAAACGCAAGAAGAAGTTTCTGATGAAGAACATATTGCTTTCTTGGCATTATGGCTCTCACGATGTGCCTTCTGCTCAAGATCCATACAGGTCGCAAAGAGATACCTTTGCATGGCTAATCAGCTACATGCTGGAAAAAAGCTCAACCTAAGCCAGTTACTTTTAGGATCTCTTTATGAAAATCTTAGCGAAGCCTCGAACCTTACCAAAAACTACGAAACTGGCACTCTGCTTTTTGCTGGTCCTTTCTGGCTACTGCAACTGTGGCTTAATGCTACGTTCGAAACTCACCTTCCTTTTCGAGGCAATGTCGACGAAGAAGATAACAAAATTAAGAATCGAACTATAGAAGGAACCAGGTTGGCTTACCTAACTCCAAAAGAAGAAACTGGGAAGCTTCGTGAACATTTTCTAGCATATTCAATGATGTTCGCCCAGCGCAATCAGTTCGATCCTTCTATGGCTCCGTTCGTACACAGAACAATTGGTCCTGAATGGTTTACTCGAAGGTTCCCATCAACATCTCAGGATCAACAAACTGAGTCTATGGAAATTTGGGAGGCCTTTCTGACCCCAAGGTTGTTTTCTCATCGCCTTCGACCATCAAAAAGTCAATATGTCCTTGTATGCTACCAACCAAATCTGGTTTCGAGACAGTTTGAGTTGGTTCAAGTAAAACCCAAGTGTTTATATGAGAAAAGGAACCATATGTGTTTCCATACCTTGTACCTGACTGAAGAAGAATGTGAATAAAAAATCAACAAATACGTTGGCGTCGCCAATCTTTCTCCTATTCCTTTCGAACCTGCTTTTTATACTACACCAGACTTTCACCAGTGGTGGACGGATTACTATACTTCTCAAATCTTTGATGCCGATAGTCTTACTCAAGAACTAACTGCAGCTTTTGCTGATGTGCAGGAGAATTTTCAAAAAGGTACCTCGACTCACATTAAAGAAATCCAAGCTTTTCAAAAATTCTTTGAAACTATCTACAGGCCTGATGATCTTAGTCGGACCGTTCGTGAGGCTGCAGTCATTTTGCGCGAAAAGTTTTCCGCCAAACTGGATAAGTTGAAATTGCCCTCGTATGTTCGACCAGAACTACGTTATGAAGTGGCTTTCAAACTTAATCCTCCACAATTCCCTCCACTACCAAGTGCGGATTTTGATGGGGCTCTAAGCCCCCCTTTTCCAAATTGGTTTGTGTGTGGCAACGTTTTAAGAGATCTTCAAGAAAGTACTAAAAAACGTGCTGAACGAGTGGTTCCGACTAAGCATACCTTGGATACTTTCAAAGGACATCTTCATATAGATCTTGAACATGTTCGTGTCTTGACTCCAATACCTGAAGGTTTGGATTCAGACAATTTTTCGACTGACTTTTCTTTTCTTTGCTGATATACTGATTTCAGTTTCAACTACAGCTGTTGCTCGAAGGAGAAAGATTAAAGAAGCTCCTACCCAAAAGGATTCTGGGGCATCTAAAAGAAACAAACCAAGTGAGAGTGACTCCATTGTTACTGACAAGAAGCCCACGGTACATACCCACTTTATATTCTTAATCTTGTATAATTTGTGAGCAGTACCCATTTTGCTTAATATATATATTTTCCAGAGCTCGAAACCCCCAACAAGTTCGAAACGGAAAGTCTCTTCAACAGTTGTCTCAGATGATGACGATAAATCTCCTCCTCGTACCAGACAAGGACATAGAAAGAGACAAAAAGCTGTTACCCCTTCAGGAAAAGAGAAAGGGGTAAGTTCCTCCAAAGTTGCTTCTCCTGGCGACAAGGCATCTTCTGAAGAATCTCCTTTGAAAACCGCTAGTAATGCTTTCGTTGTCGAAAACCATAATTCAAGTCCAGACAATATCCCAACCAAGGTATTTGGGTTTCAACCCACATACTATCTTGTAATTTTAACTAAATGATTAAACCGACATCTTACCTTGTTTATTGCAGGATGATGCTGGCACTGCCACTTCAGGTCTTAAGGCTCCTGACCTTACTATTAATGTTGATAAACTTCACGGTAATCGTAACTCTTTCACTTTCGTCGATAAACTCCTCAAAGCCTTATCCTTACGACTAGTTCTGGTTTGTTTAACACAGATATCTCTCAAAACAAAACTCATGTTCTCTCACCAGTCTTCGAAGATGCTAGGCCACTCACCACCATATTGCCTAATGAACCAGTCGAAGAAAGCCAATCTACTGACGAATCCCCACCTACTCATCAAGACAAAAATTTGGAAGAAGAGCATCCATTCTCAGGCAGCGACAATGTGAATCCACAACCACATGACAGCGAAGACACTGCATCAGAACAAGATGCTATGGAGGAAACTTCTAAACCGGAAAAACACAATCCTCAAGAAACTTCAGCCCTAGACACAGAAACCACTCCTGGGACAACTTCGAAGCCTGCCCCTGCGAAGCCTACTCCTTTGGAACTGGAACAGCTTAAGCAAACTGATCCTCTTAATTTTCTAAAGGCTATTATGAATGTGAATACTTCTTCGCCTTCAGAACTTGATGTCTCTCCAGCTGTCGTTATAGAATCTGGTGACAAGGAAGACATTCCCAACCTCCTTCGACAGATAAAAGAAAAGTTCTTTGGGGTCAATCTCGTGGATGTTCTTAGCCGGGAACCTATTAAGAGTCACAACTTAAATCAACTCTTAAAGAAAGTGGATTTGTTTCAAGTCTCAACAGAAGTTTCAGAGATAATTGTTTTGCTAGGTTCTCTAGTTGAACAACTCCAGGCCAACATTCTTCGAAAGCAAAATGTCGAAAAGGAACTATCTGAGAAAATGGCCTCTCATGACTCTTCATGGAATTCTGCTGTGGATGCAACGAAACAAGGTGAGGCCCTCAAGCTTAAACATTCAGAAAATCAGAAGGCTTTTGATGATTACGAGAAGAACATCAACTCCTGGAAGCAAGAGATAAAGGCCCTCGAAGAAAAGATAAAGGAAGCTGAACATTGTCAGGCAGCCCTACAAAAAGCCAATCAACAGGATTTGCTCGAAGTGGTGCAATCGGGGATTAAACATTTCGAAACTGCGCAGAAATTAGTGCCAGAGATTGAAAGATTGAAGAAACACCGGGCGTTACTTGAGCTTTGTATGTCTTCGTGGGAAACTCAATATTTGAAGATCAAAAATAGCCTCCCTGAGGATTTTAACTAGCTGTTTCCAATCCTGTATTTTGTTGCATTTTCGTTTTGTAATCGAACCTTTTGTAGAAACATCTATCTGTATGCTTGACTTCTATTTTCATTCCGTCTATGTTTCTAATATTCGCAAGCACTACCTTTTAGCAAATCTTTCAAGTTCTGCCAGAATATATCTTCAGATTTTCCACAGTGATTTTATTTAATGCAACATGTAGACCCTGACCATCCTTCGCAGCATCCTTGCCTTTACACTTGACGTTTCCACTTCTCTAGCCATAATCATTATTAAACAGTGACGTCACTCTCTTCAAAACGTCTATTTGAGACGTGCGTGCATCAGTTTCATGATTACTTCTCAACTTCCAAGGGCGGGAAACGGCGGAAGCCTTAACTCCCTTTTTGGAAAACCAAATGCAGTCTAATCAATCATCAACATTTAAACCGACCTTCAGTATCCCATGTCTATATAAAGGGTCTAATATTACTTTCACTTCTTCATTCCTGTGCTTTCTCACATACTAACAACAGAAAAGAAAAACCAACTTCTTTCTCCAAACCCTTTTTCTGAAATGGCTGCACCTCTTTCTTTCAACAACATAAAAGCTCTTATCAAGAAAGAATTCAAACTTTCTGAAGATGAACTTGATAACAACTTCATCAGCCTCGAAAACCTCTTTGTCAACCAAGAACTGGACTTCTACTTTGGAGAAATCCTGGAGGGTCCTGTCTACCCCAACATGTTGGCAGATTTCTGGATGTTTGCGTCTCTACGCATAGATCCTGAAGGTAGGACCACCATTGTTTCTGAGGTTCGACATGCTCATATCAGCATCACTCCCACCACCATTGCCAACCTAATGAGATGCAATAATTCTGGGGAAACTTTTGATGATAACAGCTTCAACATGACTACTCATCTCATGTTGAGGACTCTCATGGACAACGACCCCTTCAGTGCCAAGGTTATCAGGATCTGGCATCAACTGCTTGTGGGTAACTTCCATCCTCGGAGGCTTGATGAAAACAGCATCATGGTTGAAGATTTGGAGTTTATTCTCTGTGGTCTTCGAGGGAAGAAGATTAACTTTCCTTTGATGATTTTCAAAGGACTTGTTAAGGCTGTTTCCATAGGTGTCACACGTCAAGGGACTGTGACCTGTCTTCCCTATGGGAGACTCCTCTCTTACATTTTCCTTAAGAAAGGTGTAGTGAGGAGGATGCGCAATTCTGGATCCATAGACATGTTTGAAGCCGAAAGCTTGCCTGTGCTGTCCTTGGAGGGTTTAGACCAAAGGATTAATTAGCAAGTGTTTGCCTTAGGTTTTTATGCTTTCTTTTTGTAATCTCGGAAGTTTCTAGATCATGTTCTTTGGATCCTTTTTGTAATGCATGTACTTCTGTGTTTGAATGAAAATATTTTGGTGTTTTCTTTGACTCTTTTCCTTTAATTTATCAACCCATTCTGATTGTAAAGCCATTTTGATCAATGCAACGTATATGTTTTGATACATGCCTGACCATTTTGGCTTTCGTAGTACCCTGAATGTCTACGTTTTTGCAATCTTTACTTCGTACATGCTTGGTTTATATCTCTTCAAATATTTCCCGTTTACTCTCAAGATCCTACGATCTTCTGCCAACTCTTCAATTTCGTAAGCATTGTTCGAAAATACCTTTAAGATTCGAAAGGGTCCTTCCCAGTGTGGGGACCATTTACCAAGTGCCTGATTCTTTCGATCTATAGGTAAAATAACTTTCCAAACTAGGTCATTATTAATAAATGTTTTACCTTTCACCTTTTTGTTGTATGCTCTGGACACTCTTTCCTTTTGTCTTTTTATCATTTCCAGCGCTCGAAGTCTGTCTTCATCCAAATCTACCAACTCATTCATCATTAACTCCCAGTATACGTTGGGAGGAATATCTGCTTGTCTTTGTATCCTTACTGATTGCAAATATATCTCGATTGGAAGTACTGCATCATGTCCAAACGTCAACTGGAAAGGAGTTGTGTTTGTAGCTTCTTTTGGAGATGTTCGACAAGCCCAAAGTGCTTGGTCCAAAGTCTTATGCCAATTCTTGGGTTTCTTTCCCACATGTTTTTTAATAAGGCCAATTATTATTTTGTTTGCTGCTTCAACTTGTCCATTTGCTTGAGCATAGTAAGGTGTAGAAGTAAATAACTTGAAACCTATTTCTTTGGCAAAGTCTTGCATTTTTCGTCCAGTAAAGACTGATCCTTGATCAGTTGTTATACTTTCTGGGATTCCAAACCTATATATAATATGTTTCTGAATAAACTCAATCACGGCCTCTTGATCCACATTCGCCAGTGGTATTGCTTCGACCCATTTCGTGAAATAGTCTATCCCTACTAATATGTACCTTTGACCTTTAGACGACTTGGGGTGAATTTCTCCAATCAAATCTAATGCCCATCCCCTAAAAGGCCAAGGTTTCACTATTGTACTTAATTTGTTTGCTGGAGCGTGTTGGATACCTGCATGTTCTTGGCACTCTCGACACCCTTTCGCAAACTCTATGCAATCTTTTAACATCGAAGGCCAGTACATCCCATAACGAAACAAAAGCCATTTCATTTTGTGCCCTGCTTGATGTGCACCACATGCTCCACTGTGTACGTTCGACAGGTCCAGATATGCTTCTGCTTCACCCAAGCATTTCAATAATACCCCTTCAGGAGTTTTCTTGAACAATTCATTTCCCATCAGGAAATATGACAGGGCTCTATACTTGATTTTCCTGTCTGTATCCGTCGAAGGATTTTTTAGATAGTTTATTATTGGACTCCTCCAATCTGTATCTGCCAATGAGTCTATGTTTAATACTTCGAATTCTTCTTTGTTGGCATAACCCAATTGTGAATTCTCTAGGTCACTTGGGGAAAGTTTAGTAGACATTGCTCTCTCTCTTACTTCAATCAATTCCTCTAACTTCTCTTTTGATACTTTGTATCCTGAAGCTAATTGTGCCAAGTCGTTTGCTTCTTGGTTATTTATCCTTGATATGTGTTTTAATTCCACATATTCGAATTTCTTGAGTAGCCTATTTGCTATGACAAAATACATGATCAAATTTTCTTTGATGCACTTGTATTCTTTTGTCAATTGTTTAATGACCAACTCGGAGTCTCCTTTAATTTCGACTCTGGTTGCCCCCAATTCTAACAAAGCCTCAAGTCCAGCAATTAATGCTTCGTATTCAGCTTCGTTGTTGGAGCATAATGGACCTTCGATTTTATACTTGAGCTTTGTTGGAATTCCATCAGGAGAAATTATCAACATTCCAACTCCAGTTCCTTCTCTATGCGTTGAACCATCAAAGTATAACTTCCAGGGTTTTAAACCCACATACTGTTGATGACTCTCAACTACTGCATGGTCGACAATGAAGTCTGACACAATTTGACCTTTCATTGCCTTGAGAGGCTGAAATATTAATGAATATTCAGCAAGGGCTAAAGCCCACTTACCAATTCGATTATGTAGTATTGGCTTGGATAACATATGTTTAATAACATCACAATGAGATGAAACATAGACATCAACTGGTTTTATATAATACTTAAGTTTGATACAAGAGAAATACAAGCAAAGGCAGAGCTTTTCTATAGCAGTATATCTAGTCTCTGCATCATTGAGTACTCTACTTAAGTAATAAATGGCTCTTTCGATGCCATTCTCATCTTCTTGCGCCAGCATGCTGCCTATTGTTTTATCCGACGCTGAAATGTATAGGCGCATGTGCTTCTTCCCATTTGGGGGAGATAAGATTGGTGGACAAGTCAAGTATTGCTTGATCTGATCGAAAGCTTCTTGATGTTCAGCACGCCATTCAAATTTTCCTTGCTTAAGTCGTAGTAGAGGTGAGAAAGCTTGCGTGCGTCCACTCAAATTAGAGATAAATCTCCTTAAGAAATTTATCTTTCCCAATAATGATTGTAGTTCTTTCTTTGTGGATGGAGACTTGGTTTCCATTATGGCTTTCGTCTTGTTCTGGTTAATTTCTATTCCTTTTTTGTGGACTACGAAACCCAAGAAATCACCTGCCTGCACAAAGAAAGCACATTTGAGGGGGTTCATCTTCAAGCCATGTTTCCTCATTCTTTCGAATGATTGGCTCAAATGATCGAGATGACTCATACCCGAGGTAGATTTTACCACAATGTCATCTATATATACTTGCATGAATGTTTCTGTAAAGTCATGGAATATAGAATTCATTGCTCTTTGATAAGTTGCCCCAGCATTTTTTAAACCAAAAGGCATTACAACCCATTCGTAAGTGCCTATTGCCCCTGGGCAACGAAATGCTGTTTTGGATACATCATCCTCTGCAATAAAGATCTGATTGTATCCAAAATATCCATCCAACATGCTCAAGTACTCGAAGCCTGCGGCTGAGTCTACTAGCATTTCTGCTACAGGCATGGGATATTCGTCTTTAGGAGTGGCTGCATTAAGATCACGAAAGTCTATGCATACTCTTAATGAACCATTCTTTTTAATTACAGGTACTATATTAGCAATCCATTCAACATACCTTGTAGTTCGGATAAACTTGCAACGTAGAAGCCTTTCGACCTCTGCTTTAATCTTCGAATGAATCTCTGGCGCGAATCTCCTGGGAGTTTGCTTTATAGGCTTCTTCCCTTCTTTTATTGGTAGTTTCAATTCGACCAAGTCTCTTCCTAGACCAGGCATCTCATCATAATCCCAAGCAAAACAATCTCTGTTTTCTTTCAACATTTTGATGACCGTTGCTTTTAGTTCTGGTTCTAGTTTCGCGCTGATGTATGTTATTCTTTTTTGATCCTTGTCTCCAAGATTTACTTCTTCAAGTGGATCCTGAGCCAACATCTTTATGTTCGACGCCATTGGGTCTTTTTCAAATCCCAAAGGTTCTTCGTCGTAAATTGCATCTAACCTTTGACTCGCTTCTTCTCTCACGATCTTTTCGACTTGAACCGGGTCTTCAGAGAATTCGAAACTCGTATGTATCTCTAACTCTGTTACTCCTTTTTTGGTTAGAACTGCGTCCTTCTTTGCATTTAATAGTTAGGCTTCGAGAGCCGCCTTCCTTTTGTTCTCGGCCACGTAAGCCGAAATCTTTTCGAAGAATGAAGACTCAGACATTATTAATGTCATCGTCCCAGCCTGTTGGCCGTACTGCTGGATAATTCTCCAATGGTGTTGTATCTGCTAGACCATCCATGATCTCTCTATCCCACTGGAATCCATTTGGGTGTAAAGTTAAATAGTACAATGCATTCTTATTTGGGGTATACATCTCTTCTGCAGCATGACAAGGACTTATGTTTGCCAGGTTCCTATCGAAGTTGGTTTTATTCACCTGGTTAACTTCAGCCATATAGTAACTCTGATCTCCTTCGATATTCTCCACTATACCATCTTCCCTCCAAATTGTCACCCGTTGATGCATTGTCGAGGGCACAGCTGCCACCCCATGAATCCATTCCCTACCAAGCAAAAGGTTGTAATTTGCTTTTGCTGGTATAACCATGAACATAGTTGGCCTTGTGACTGAGCCCACTGTCAAATTGACCTGAACGACTCCCAATGTTTGTCCTATCTTGCCTTCGTAGTTAGATAAGACCATGTTATGTGGCCTTATATCAGTATCGAACATACCAATTCTCTTTAGCATGTATTGAGGCATTAGGTTCACCGCTGCTCCCCCATCGACTAAGACTTTATTAATGCCAACATTCTCAATTTTAGCCCTGATATAGAGTGGCTTCAAATGATTTCGCATACCCTCATCAGGCCTTTCGAAGAAAGCGTTCTGTTCTTCAACTGCACCATTATTCAGCACATAATAACACACAGGCCTGTGCTTCGCCATTTCCTCGATATCTGCCTCTTCGCAGTCTTCAACTTCAGTCTCCTGATTAAACTCATGAGGGAGTACGGATACAACGTTGCAATTGAGGTTTATAGACGACACTCCATTAGAATCGAAATCATTTGTCATTCTATCCTCTTCTTTCCAGGAATTGGAGCGCATCTTTTCTTCTTCGTCCAAGATCTTTTCAGCTTCGAATAGCCTGCGTTCCACCGGAGGTTTGTTTGACTTTGCCCCCTGGTGTGGGACTTGGTTGCTACTAGAATCTCCCACTTCTCTTGGTCTGTATTCCTTTTGAGCCTTTTTTATTCTCTGATGCCTTCTCCACTGGGATCGGGACATAGGATTTTTTCCTTTGTAATTCTCCAGTCGATACGCCTCTCGATTTGGTTTTTGAAATTGCTTCCTATATGCCATTGCAGTTCTTCCTCCTTGGTCCCAACTTCGCCATTTGTTGTTTCTTGCATTAGCTTGCACCCATCTATCCCTGGGTGCATCTGCAGGGACTTTGAATGTTATCCTTCGAGCTCTGGGGTGTGGGCTATCAGGCCTCTTCGTTGGAGTCCATGTGTCGGAGCCGTATAGGTTAGGACGCAACCCCTGAGTTTCTCGACCCATGTAGCAGTACACACGTTCGAATGATCTTGCCAACATTTCATCATAGACTGCCCCACATCTGGGGCATAGTGCAACTTCAGTGTTCCCTTTGTGGCATCTGACCAAAAATCCTACTAAGCTTTCCTCCATCCTTGGGTACACTTGTAGTAGGGGACTTGGTTCTCTCCCTGGGTGTTCCCATCTTTCGCGTCGAGCCCTTTCGAAGTTAGCTTCGACCCTTCGATTCAGCATGATCGAACACCTTGGACACATCCATTGTTTTCCACCATTCCTCTCATGGCAATTCCAAAGGTAGTCTTTGAGGCTTTCACCTTTTGGAGGAGCTTCGATGCCCCCATTTTGCCTCGTCAGCCATGTCTCTAATTCGCCAAATTCAGACACTGGACGTCTGGCGCTGACCATGTTAACAACTGCTGGAGGAACTTCAGAGATTTGGATTTTCTGGAGTTTCATTCTGAGGTCTTCAGTGGCCTCACTGTTGTCTCCCTTCGACTCTTCAGGTATCTCTGTCTTGGAAGATTCTTCAACATCAGTATTGAAGACTATATCATTATTTAGGCTCTCAGTAGCCTGCTTTCCATTGAACATTGTTTTGGTTTCCGCAACTTCGACTTCAGATGCCTCCACCATGTTGATATCTTCTAGCTCACAGAGGCTAGCGTCAGCAATGTTCAGGGGATTGGTATCGACCTTCATGTGACTCTTGGTCTTGTCAGCAAACTTCAACCTTCCATCTTTGATAGCATTTTGAATTAGATCCCTGAAAAGAAAACATTGTGAAGTTTTATGGCCTAAAAAACCATGATATTTACAAAAACCTCTTTTCTTCCGTTGTTCCAACGGAGGAATTTTGGAATTTGGAGGCAGTATCATTTGGCCATCTTTCACCAGTAAATCAAATATTTCATCACACTTGGTAACGTCGAATGTATAAGTTTTCTTAGGGAACCTATCATTCTTATCGTTTTCTACTGGATTTTTTCCATTTGCAGGGTTTAGCAATTTGCAGGCATAAGGTGGCGCTTCTTTCAACTCAGCTAAGTCTATTTCGACTTCTTCAAGGTTATAGGAGTCATTGAAAGACTCATCATCAGCGTCTTCGGCTTCGACGTACGCTACCCTTTCCTTTTTATAACTTTTATTTGCTCTAACCTTTTCTGCCTTCAAGCGTTCGACCTGTCGAACCCTATCTGCCAACTGGGCCATATCCCTAAGGTATTGGGTATCTAGTTTCTTTCTAATTGAATAATCTAGACCACCCGCAGCCATTTCGACTAGTTCATGCTCTGGGACTGTTGTAAAACACCTTGATTTCAACAGACGGAACCTATTCAAGTAATCATCAATTGGTTCTGTGAACTTTCTTTTAATACTGGCCAATTCTTTCAGACTTATCTTAGTTTGGCCTATGTAGAATTGTTCATGGAACAGCCTTTCTATATGTGCCCATGCATCTATTGAATTTGGTGGCAGGGTAGTGAACCAAATGAAAGCATTCTTTGTTAGCGAACTAGGGAAATATTTGATCCTTAGATCTTCGTTTCCTGCTAAGTCCCTTGCTTCTGTCAAATATCTAGCAATATGTTCTACCGTTGACTCGTTAGTTTCGCCTGAAAACTTTGTAAATTTGGGTACCTTAGTGCCCCTACTCAAAAGTAGAATTCGTGCCTTGACCAAACAAGTTATTTGCAGCATTTGTCGAGGAAAATGGTATTTCCTCTACGCTTGTGGATGAGGGTGCGGTTGTCGTTACTGAAACTGGAATAGTCCCTGAAGGTCCTGTATTATTTTCAGGCATAGCCTGGAAATTATCTGCAGGTCTCGATCCATTTGGACCCGGTGTATCCCGTGTTCCCTGACTAGAAGTCGAATTTGCCGCTCCTGATCCTGAACCTGGTGGGGGACCCTGGTCACCCCCTGCACTGGCCGTAACGACCATTTTCTTGTTGTACCTTCGTTTGGGAATCGGTTGTGCACTGTTCGTTAACTTACCGTTCCTAAGGTTCATACAAGGTCTTGATATTGTCTAGACAAAAATAAAACAATTGATTAAAAACAATCTGCTTGACACAGTCCCACTGGGCGTGCCAATTTGTTTACGGTGATTTCCGGTAAACAACCGCTAGTCTTCCAAACTATAATAAATATGATTTGGTTACTCGCAGGATCGACTAGATTGATCCTAGGACACATAGTCAAAAAGATTGTTATCAATGGTCATTCGAACCATAGTCATGATTCGTCTTCGTTAATAAGAATTGTTTCGAATAAAACGAGTAATCTTGACAATCACTTGGTTATACGTAAGTATAATTTCAGTGAAAGGATAAGTAAAATAACATATGAAACGAAAGTATTGTTAAAGCATAAGGAATCTTAAAATGCAGGAATATTAAATACTTCAAAAGTAAATGACATGAAAGTAAAAATACAGAAATGTAAATGGCAAGAAGTAAATGAAATGCAATAATACTGAAAGATATTTGAAAACGAAAGAGAATACACATGTATTAAAATGGTGGTGTCATACGTACATTTTCTCAGCGAACTCTTTCTCTTAACACTTGATACTTGAGTAATATGTGAGTGATTTGTACAAAATGAATACACAGAATCCTAACATTAAGACTCCTATTTATACTAATTTCGACCTTAACGGCCCTACGCTAATCTAATGCCACGTTTCTCATAAGAACTCCAGGGACGCCATCTGTTATTTAGACAGTTACGAAACCGTCTTCGAATTTCAAATCTTCCCGCCTGAGTCCTTCTTCGACGCGTGGCAGTGTATTTAAAAACACTACGAAAACACGCTAAGTAGTAATACTTGAACATATTTCATAAATTTTGTCTAAGTCCTCGAAGACATACACTTCTACTAGCTTCAGTATTCATTATCTTCATAACGAACTTAGAAGTCTTCATTCTCGAAGCATGGCCATCAAGAGCCATTCTTTTATTTTTAAGGGATGGTCATCAGTAACCATCTTTCCTTCGAATTTTTACTTCTTCGAAGAACCAATTTATAAAACGAAATCTTCAGCTAACAGGAGTTTTTATTTTAATTTTTTTAAATAAAAAAACTCATTTATGTCCGGGCTCGTGTAGTAAATCTCGAGCCCATATTACACAGGGTCTTTTTGATACAGCCCTAAAAATCCTAATGCCCGCATGGGCCGGCCCGTTTAGAGTCGTGTAGCCCATTTTGACAGCTCTAACACTAAGACACTAAATTCAATTGATATTTTATTGTCAAGTTTAATATAAAAAGTTAAAATTTTAAATTTTAAATAAAAAATATTAATATGATAGGATATATAAGATAATGTTTTATTTATTTATAATTATAATAATAATAATAATAAAATAATAATAATAAAATAATAATAATAAAAATAAAATAATATGAATATAAACCTAAAAAAATAGAAAAAGAGTTATCCTTCAATGTCGAAACCCTATCGAACATTCTCATGCCACTCTCATCTCTTCACTGTCGATCGTCGTCGTTCGCGTCCTCATCGCCGTCCGCCGTCCTCCCGTCCACTGTTCTCCCGTCCACCGTTCGCGTCCTCACCGCCGTTCACCGTTCTCGTCATGGTTCATAATCTCATTCTTTGTATAGCTTTTAATCTTGAATGAGTGACAATGATTTTCTGAATATGAAGGATGATAAGATACATTTTAGAATCTTATTTTCTTTGAACTTCATGCCAATCATAGAAGCTTATAATCATTGGGTATTAAAGTTAAACAATAACGATTCATTTTCTGCTCTGTTTTATGACTTCTAGCTGTTTGATGAAATGCACAGCTAAAACAAAACTTAATTTGTCATATTTTTCAACTCAGCAAGTTAGGATAGAATAATATTAATACTAATATTTGTTGTTAGGGAAGGTTTGAATGACGAGTAAGGACAATGTTGTGGAAGAGACGCTAATAGTAGATGTTGTGTTTATTTAAAAGTGTACTACTGCCTTTCAGGATGCATTGGGTGGAGATCAGGGACGGACCTACTCTATCATATATGTGGGCTACTGCCCCCACTATAAATCAACCTATAACATCATATCATAGAAGGCTGAAGCTAACAAAACATGAATCTTATGTACTTAACCATAACTTAAATCCAAATATTTAATAATATGGTCATAGAATAAATACATGTTGGAAATAATTTGTCTGCTACTTACCTCATTATATGGATGGAATAGTGATAAAAAAACGTTGTTTTTTACTAGAAAAAGCAAATCAGTATTTAAAAAAAAAATTGTTAAAGATATTCAATTTATTTATACATTATAATTATTATTTTAATGTAAATAATTAGCTAATAATATATATTTTTATTAAATGTCTTTATTATATGAAATTTTATTGAAAACAATAACATATATTTTTATAATTTTAATTTTAGAAACTTACATGTTTTTTTACATGGATCATTTTTATTATATTTTTAATATTGTAAATTTAAAATGATTATTGCCCCCACATTTTAAATTTTCTGGGTCCGTCCCTGGTGGAGATGACATTGATATTGTAGCTGCTTCCCATGAAGAACTAGACGCGGAGTTAGAATCGTTAAGGGAAAAACTAGCTGAGGTAAAAAGAGTGCCAGAATTGATACTTAGTTTGTTTCTCATTTTATTTATATTGGTAATGAATATATTTCTGTTGAAAAGTGTAACGTTATGTTTGTTTCGGCCAAATCGATGGGTGAATTCAGAAATACAACTCCAAAAACACCCATAAAAAAGTGAAATATGGTGCGTTCATATATGCCTCTCAGAATTCAAAGAGTAAAACTATAATTTCGCCAGAAACTTCTAAAAAGGTTAAGGGTGTGTATAAAAAAATTCCTAAAAAGTTTAGAGATTGCTGGTGGTCACACCTGCAACTATCAGCCTGGAGGGACATTGCTGGTACGCTCGTGTGTTCGATTAGAATATTTGGGTTTTCATTATTTAAGGAGTTTCCACTTAATTATTCTAGGATCTCTAACTTTGTCTTGTATTTTCTTATTTGTTCCTAGCTTGTTTCTTGTTACTACTCATTCAAATAAAGGCAACTGAATGCATTATATAACAAGTATTATTTTAAGGTTGTAAGCTAATTGTGTATATTTGCTTATTCGGGATGGATAGGATCTACGATTTATAAGTTTGTCGACGACTGGATGCTTTTGTTTAAATGCTTTAGTATTATCGGTAACAACCCTTTCTTGGGTACATAGAAATATTGCTTGACTAATTGTTCTCTAACACCCAATTTACCTCAATGCCAGATCTTATGTAGTAGATATGGTTTGCAAGGCTGTTGGTTTTCCCTTGTTGGATTTCAATGGGTGAGACTCGGACCTAGAATTTATAGAAAGTGCTAGTATTTTTTTGTGAACAAATACTGACATGGAAATATCGTGTTCATTAGGCTCGGTTTTTTGTGGCCCTTCTGCGCCTTCTATCTCCCAACGGCATTTTATACTCAGAAGAAACAAGCCAATATGGCAATATGAGCTGCAAAAGTTGAAGACTGCATAGTTTTGGAGCTACATTTTAATTTTAGTTCATGATAGATTATACAAGTATAAGCATGTTGTCTGTTACAATTCAGTGGAGGGAAACTACTGGTGCTGAGATGTATCAGAAACCAAGCAGGGAAATGGGGACGTGATGTGGGGAAATTAAACCCACCGCCCGTAACATATATCCTTGGTGATCAAAAGGAGGTGCCACGAGGTAAAGGTAATCGGCAAACCTTTCTATTTTTATGGTGGCTTTCAACATGAATCTGGCTTGAAAGCGTCGAGGCGCTGAATTTTTTGCCCCTAATACTTCTAGGGGAGCAAATATTAATATAGATATTTTTTTTTATTTTTTAAATATATTTCCTGCAGATTTATCTGCGGATGTTTTCCTGCGGATTTAGCTGCGGAATTACCTGCGGAACTTCCTGCCGAAAATATTACCCACGCAGGTTTTAGCTGGGGACAAGAAATCGCAGGAAAATCCGCAGGTAACGTGTTTCCTGCAGAAATTTAGCTAAACTCCGCAGGTAAATCCGCAGGAAATTTGAATATTTCTAGTAGTGTATTGTTTAGAGGCTGTAAAAAAAATAGTAATTTAAATATGCATCTTCGAAAACAACCTATGTTTTAGAGAGTATTTTTGATGAATTCAAATATGCATATCTAAAACCTTTCTTGATTACAGTTTTAACTATTTGGTAGAGAATAAAGCAAGAATTAATGTATATTGGATAAACATTTTTTTAATTTTATAATAGATATGAATTATGTAATAAAAAATACATTAATAAATACATCATTATCTTATTTAATAGAATTATATATATATATATATATATATATATATATATATATATATATATATATATATATATATATATATATATATATATATATATATATATATATATATATATATATATATATTGACAATTTAAACCAATTTATTTTAAGTTAGTAAGTTTTTATTGTCTTTACTAACAATCATACATTACTATAAAGAGTATTAACATGTATATTTTCAACCAATCTCAACAATCCATTATTAATTAAGAAAAATTTGTATTCTTAATGTATCTTTTATTGAAAATGTATTTTCTATATTATAATATGTGCTTAATGAGATAATATTAGAGTATATTTTTATTCATATAAATTGTATATATAAATTGTATATAATGTAATACAACTAATATAATTGATACACCTTAATCTTAATTGATATACCCTCCATTAGTTCAGATATAAAAACTCTCATAAAATAAAATGTTTTCAAAAAATAAAATATTAAGTATATTTAGATATGCATATCCGAATCAAGGGAATATTGCAGAAATTTTGCCAAAAACTTCTAAAAATCCTTAAAAATATATTAAGAAATTCTCAAAATCTATTAACAATGAAGAGAGGGTAAATTGTGCATGGAAGATATTTTCATACTTCAAATTTATCTCTATGTAAGGCCCATTAACGAGTGATGATTTCTCATTTAGTTTAGTGATATTATAAACAAATTTGTTTGTTTAATTTTTTTAAAAATAATTTTGATGATATTATCTAAATATTTTGATATATATTTTATTAAAAATTTTGAATGAAAAATTAATTTAAAACTAACTAAGATATCAAAATTTTAAAAAAATTAATTACATATAAAACCAGGTTGAATAAATTTTATTAGAACTTAATTTTTCACAAATATTTAACTTTTTGGGTGTGAAAATTACTTTTTAAAACTAATTTTACTATGTAAATCTTTTCACAATAAATATTTAAGTTTTTGGGTGAGAAAATTATTTTTTTTCTTTTATAAAAAAAGAGTTTAAAATGACTTTTATTTAAAAAAAATGTATTTCATAAAAATCATATTAAAAATAAATAAATAAATTTTTATTTTTAATATCTAACACAAACCGCACTAAATATACATTCCAAGTTTCCACCCAGCAAATAAAGTTTTAGAGGACAAATTAAGGAAGAGGAAAATTATACCTGCTACAAAACAGGTCTACTAATTTTAATTATTTATTTAACAGCTCTCTTGTCATTATTTAGTTGTGATATGGATGATATTATACATATGATTGCCTTGAAACTGGACATGCCGAAGTATTACCAAATAAAGTACAAATGATGTGTTCAACTCCTTAATTATTATTACTTCGGTTCTTTATATACGAGACTATTTATTTTTTTAGATTCATCGAATACTTAATATATATATATATATATATATATATATATATATATATATATATATATATATTTATATATATATATATATAATAGATATATTAATTATTTAATAAATCTAAAAATTAATTGTTTGTTATATAAAGTAACACAGTTATTATAAATATATCATAAGATATATTCTAAGCAGTCATGGATATCCTCCACCACCAGGAAATCCCTTGTAAGCAGGCACATCCTCCTCCTCCAAAAGTTTTCTCCCTGCACCATATAAAAATTTAAATGAATCAGTTAAACAATTAAGAGAAAAAGATAATATTTTGAACTAGTATATGACATATGGTTCTCACATTTTAAAGTTAAATACATAAACAGAAACATACCACGTTTGAAATTGGATTGGGCAGCACTAACCATCATAAATGACACGAGTAATAAAAGTATTGCTAAGAGAGCAACAAATGACTTTAATTTGTAGAGAAGTTTCATATTTCTAACAAAAATAGTTATATTAATTGCAAGTTTAGAATGCCAAGTAGTACATATATAACTTGAAGGATATGTATATTTATAAAGAAAAAAAAACATACATGTTTAGAAGCAAGATAATCTAGTTGCTGACTAATTCTTTCTCATATACATAGAGGTGTTTGCGGTGCTGTTTCGATCCGCAGGAGAAAAAGACATGCGGTTTGCTTTGGTTTGGTTGGCGTTTAGAAAAAAATCAAATCAATGCGGTTTGATACGGTTCGATTGGTTGGGTTTTTTATAAATATTTTATTGAGTCATACCTACACATATAGATGACAACATAACTTTATATTTAGTCATTCATACACTACCTAATAACAACAAATTCATCATATTTAGACAACAACTTTCCATTTAATATGTATAAATTAGGTTAGACAAAAGTGAAATAATAAACATAAAATAATAGCATAAAATAGTATCAAAAATATTATAATGAAACCATAAAAAAATGAGAGATTAGTGAAGATGAAAAAGAAGGAACATAAGAGATGAGAGATTACAGAAGAAGATGTGCGATAAAAACGAAATTGAAAGAGGAAACATTTGCATAAAAATGAGAAAGTGAAAAAGAAAAAATATAAGATAGGAAAGATTAGAGAAGAAGAGGTAAGATGTATGTGGGAAAGATGGTGCGATAATTCTATGAGAGATTTGAGAAGATTGAAATTGAAACCATAAGCGTAAGAATGAGAAAGTTGTTCGTAATCATAAGACTAATGTATAATAGGCTTAGATTTGCTTTGAATGTGAGTTAAGTAAAATTTAGGTTGTAACATAATGCGGTTTGGTTTGGTTTGCAATATATAAACTGCAAATTAAACCAAACCATACGATTTTGTTAAAAGATAACTCAAACAAATCCGAACTAAATGTGATTTTTTGCGATTTTAGTTTAGTTTAGTTTGGTTTGCAGTTTTCTATTGGATTGATTTGATTTTAAACACCCCTACACACATATAATTAATGGTGAAAAAAGTAATTAAATAACTAATTGGATAGTTTGTCGCATCAAAAGCATTAAAAATTCTAAATATATAATTTGAGTCCAAGAAGGTAGACTAGTTTATCAAATCATACATTCTATAAACTTTATTAAAAGGAAAGGAACTAATTAATATGTCTTTTGATGGTGATTTGTGTTTTTTTTGTCAATGTGAGATGATGTGAGCCTAAAAAAGTAAACGATGATCTGTTGTATATTACCTCACTTTTGAATTGAAAAGGTCAATACAACTTAAAAAATCTTCAATATTTGGATATGGGAAAACAGTTAATAAAAATAAAATTGTCTCTCTCCTCCATTATCACAATTAGGGCCGGTCCAATCAAATAAGAGTCTCCCTTCTAATTTAAAAAATAGGTTCAATTTTTGAAAAAAATAATAATTAAAAATGATACATAAAAAATATAATTATATATTAATAAAAAATATTTAATTATAATTATTTTGACTTTGATCAATCTCATTTTTTGATTATCATTTTTTGATTGTATTGATTTTTTATTATAACTTTTTTTTGATTTATTGAAATTTTTTACAACACTTTTTACATTTATTAATATTAATATAAAAAAATTGCACTTTTAAATATTTGGGGCCCTTTAAAATTTGAGGCCATGTGCTGTTGTAGCTCTTGCACAGGGTCGGGCATGATCTCAACCACCCCCATGATACCCAATTAAAAACAAAATTAAATATTATATAAATTTGAATTTTCTCTATTTTTATTGGTTGTTTTTAAAAATATGAATTTAGGTTTGTATCCATGCAAGTATGTCTCCTAGACATGTTGGTAGAAATTGCCATGGCTTTGTTGGAAAAATATTCAAAATATTAATTTTTGAATGATAATGGTTAATTTTGTTTAATAAGGTTTTTGGATTTAATTGGTTATGTTTATTCAAAATATAAGTATTCAAAAAGTTTTACATCGCTTAATTTTGTAACGGAAGAGGAAGTTCAAATCTATATAAAGGATTTAAGTTTTTTACTACAAGATGTACCCGTCAAAAACACTTTAAATTTTATATTTTCTTTCATACTCTTATGTTAGAGTGTTGTGAAGGATAGTTAAATATTTTGTTTGGAGAGCGTGGGTGTATCGGAGTTTTTGGTGGTTGAGAGTAGTCTATGTATTATAACAATTTTCTTAGTTTTATTTTCTTGTTGTCACCTGACAACGGTCGTGGTTTTTCTCCGGTGTTCGTTATTGTGTTTATCTTTTTATTTATGCATTTGTTTTTCTTAACAATTGGTATAAAGAGTCTTGATTTGATTGGTATAAATTTTTTAGTATGCTATGTGGTTACAGTTTTGTCTAATCTTTCACATCAGAAAAGAAATTGTATACTCTATGTTGATTGAGAATTTTTTTCTGCGAGAAAGGTTTTGAATGCAATATCAAGTTTTTCAAGTGCAGTGAAGATTGACTTAGAGAAAATTGATGGAAGAATTTTTTTGACTTGTGAAAATTTTATGTTAAAGATGTGTTGATACAATCATGATTATACAAGAAGTGCTATGAGATTATGTCGATGGTTAAAGAGCTTTCTGCCAACCTGCACCATAATTTTTCAACCTGGTTTTTGACATGTGAAATTTTTGGAGTTGTTTAACTTCAAGTGAAATATAATCTTTATGATAGTATATGATTGTAGTTGATGATTATGTGAAATTCTTGTAGTGTTTTACCTTCAAGTGAAATATATTCTTCATCGGAGAGTATCATAATTTTTTAACTATGATTGTCAATGAAGACAATGGGAAAATTATTGGAGTGACGTAGCTTCAAGTGAATATACTCTTTATGGTAGAGTATGATTTTTGGTGAAAACAATGTGAAAATTCTTAGAGTGGTGTAGCTTCAAGTGACTATATTATTTATGGTGGAGTATGATTGTTAGTGAAGACAATGAAAGCTCATGTATTATTTTCAATCAAGGTAGAGATCGTTAAGGTTGGTTGAAAATATACATGTTAAAGAAGTCACACTTCACTTAGTTTCGTAAAGGAAAAGGAAGTCAATGATTTATAAAAGATTCAAGTTCTTCATTACAAGATGCACCAATTAAAAACACTTTAAGCCTGTATCTAACTTTTCATGTTTTCTTGTTCAGAAATAAAACTTTTTGTTTTCTCATACTCTTGTATTAGAGTGTTGTAACGGGTAGTTAAATATTTTCTTTGAAAAGTGTGGGCGTATTGGGGCCTTGGGATGGTTAAGGGTAGTCTATATGATGTAACAATTTTCACATAGTTTTGTTCTCTGGTTGTCATTTGACAATGATCGTGGTTTTTTCTCCGATTTTATAGTTTCCATGTTAAATTCTTGTGTTGTTATTATCTTCATCTTTATCTTTATGCGTTCGTTTTTCCTAATAGTATTTTTTGATAAAGAAAAATGAGTCTACCATCGAACCATTGCAATATTTGTGCAATGATTTAAAACGGAAACAATAGATAAAATGACCAATGATTCGAAGGATATCACACTTCACCAAGTGGCATGAATTTATCTATAAATAGAGATATTTTGCAAACTAAAAAGTACACGAAAACCAACTTGTTTTAAGAGTAAAAAATTATATATGAGTTATTCATTTATTCTTCTAGTGCACGATAATAAATGAGATAGCTTTATTCTGTAGGGTTTCGTTGATCAATATGCTGGATGTAAACATGAAATTCATGTTAAGATTTCCAAGTTATCCTGAATGGGATTCACCGGTTTATTTATTTGCATTCAATTTTCCTAAATTTGTTAGAGCACACATTTTAGAATTTATTTTATGAAACTTTCATTATATCATTCACATCTTCTTCTTATTCATGTTTTGCAAAAGACCCTTAACTCAAGATCTAACCGTCTTTACTCAAGCAATAAATATATCAAGCAAAGTTATTCTTTGTTTCAGCTTCAATTTAACATGATATTTATGAAAGATCGGGGTGTGTTAACTTGTGCAGATTTCTGGCACAAGAGCCATGATTCACAGATGAGGAAAGAAAGATAAATGAATTTATTATTATCAAAATCAATTTTCTACATGGGCCCTTATTGGGCTTATATACAACTAAATGTAACCAACTCAGAGAAAAAATTTACGGCGTTTCTTTATTGATCCATATACCTTCTTAGGGACTTCTGGTGAAATTCCTTTTTCGCTCCCAAAATTCAGAGATGCATTTCCGAAATAATCAAGTTTTCGGTGTTGGGATTTTTCGAATATGCATATTCGAAATAATCCAATATTTATTACAAAATTAAAATCAAGTTGAATCAATTGTATTAATTAAAATATATAATTAAATATATACCATTATAATCAAGATATAATAATAATATCAAAGGAAAAAGCTAATATAAATTAAAAATTATGATGTTAATAGGAGGATATTTTTAACATGATAATTTCATTAATTATAATGCATAATGTTATAGTCATTTAAAAAATAATTATTTTTATAATTTAAAATAAATTGTGACAAATAAATTATTACAAAATTAAAATTTTATTTAATCTCTTTATTTCTTATTTATAAAAAAATTAAAATTTTATTTAATCTCTTTATTCCTTATTTATAACAATTTGTATTTAACCAATATCCCAAATTAATCAATATCCCAAATTTCTTTGGAGTGCATTCGGATATGCATATCCGAATTAACCAATATCCCAAAAAAATTTAGGAGCGTTCGAATATGCATATCCGAAGGGTATTTTGAGGTTTTCAGGGGTGTTTTTACCCTATATGGGTGTACAAAGAAATTCTCAAAAATTTAACTAATAATAACTAACTAATGAATGCTCTAAGCCTTATAACCAACTAAACTGATTTACACTCTAACACCTCCACCTCAAACGGGAGTGGATGGAATATATACTAAGTTTGGAGACAATAGTAGTAAAAGGGTCCAAGTGCAGTGCTTTGGTGAAGCTAACAACAACTTGATTTATAGAAGAAAAATTCTTCACCCACCTCCTAACCTTCTTGCCCATCCCCGGTGAATTTACCACACTACTCCTTGTTTCGGAAGTTCATTTTCGAAAAGGTACTTTTTTTTGTTAAAAAAGGTGTTTTCGGAAATGAACTTCCGAAAATGTGTTTTTTTTAATATAAAATATTGATTTCGGAGATGCATCTCCGAAATAAAGTTACATTTTCAGAAAATGTGGTGTTTCGGAAGTTCATCTCCGAACTCACCCCCATGATGGAATTCGGAAATGAACCTCCGAAATATTCCAAGACCAAATTGGTCTTGGAATGTTTCGGATATACACTTCCGAAATAATTAATAATTATTAAAAAAATTAAAATCAAGGTGAATCAATACAATTAATAGGTATAAAATCAAGGTGAATCAATAAAATTAAGGTGAATCAATAAAATCAAGGTGAATCAAAACATCCTAAACTATTTGAAAGTTAAAAATTATTTTACTAACTTATATAAATCAAAAACATTTTAATTCCATAAGTAAATTTTGAATTATATAGAATTAAATATAAAATTTATTCATTAAATAAAATTAAGACAAAATCTTTTTTTAATTTTTTTAAACTAAATAAAAAATTATCTCCTTTTTAATTATGAATCAGAATAGAAATATATTAATATATAATAATAATTATTAATTTTGTAAGTGAAATATATAAATATATAATATATAAATATATAATAATTAATATATAAATATATAAATATATAATTATTATTATAAATTAAAACACTCATTTTTTTAATTTTTATAATTATTATATAAATATATAAATATATTTATAATTAACATATAATAATTATTATATAAATATATAAATATATAATAATTATTATAATTATTATATAAATATATAAATTAAAACACTCATTTTTTTAATTTTTTATAAATACATAATGATTATTATAAATATATAAATATATAAATAAAAAATTATAACTCATTTTGTAAGTGAAATTATTTTAATTTTTTAATTAAAATAATTTTAAATTTTAAAATATGAATCAGAATAAAAATATATAATAATTATTATTCGTAACTAATAAATTATATCAAAATATATAATTATTATTATTTATTACTCATAAATTATATCAAATTTATAATATATAAATTAATTCATATCCTAAAATTAATTTTTGAAATTTTTAGATTTTTTTTGTTTTTTCGGAGATGCATCTCCGAATTTATCAAAATCCCAATTTTTGGGATTTTTTCAGAAATGCACTTCCGAAGTCTGGAAAAATTTTGAAAAAAATATATTTCGGAAATGCATTTCCGAAGCAAGGGTAAAATGGGATTTTCGCTGGGGGTGACCCCCATAGGGAGGTGGGTAAAGAAAAAACCTTTATAGAATCAATAGGTTGAAGGTGGATGATCTGATGTTAAACATTGTCACAAACCAAGTGCAAACCCATCTATATGTGTTTGATTTGTTCATGGAAGACTTGTTAGTTAGCGATGCCGATGACGTTTTGAGTGTCACAATAAAAGGAAACAAATTTTTGGTGCAAGATACGGAAGTCCTTAAGAAGGTATAAGAGCCGTTGGGCTTCATAAAAGGTGTTTACTAATGTTTTATATTCAGCTTCTGAGGACAAATGAGAGATAACCGGTTGTTTTTTTATTTTTCCAACTGACAATAGAGGTGCCAAGGAAGATACAAAGTCTAGTGGTTGAATTATAAGTTAGTAGATCTCATTCGCCATACGGATTGAGATCTGTCTTCCGGATACCTATCTGATTCGTCATGTCTGAGGAGAGGATGTTACACGAACTTATGTCGTCCATAGGAAATTCGGTTAGATTGCAATCAGCTATGGTGACTGCAAGAATCCGAGATAGATAAGCATTTAGAATTCCATTGATCTTATTGGAGTCTAAAAATTCTAATCTCGGTTGATCTTTCCTTCGCCGAATGTCTGCATCATTTGCAAGTATGAAGCGGTACGATGAATGACAGGTTGAGATGATGTGATATCACAGAACTCGTCCATCGGTAATGCCTGGTAAATAGTTGATTCATATGATGTATTGAAGATTCTAGTCATAGCTATCGGAATTACCGTCTTTGCTTCTCCTATTGCGGTTACAAACCTAATTTCATATCAAAAATGATTTGAAGATGAAAATTAGCGAAATTATATGTCGTTTCCCACATACAATGAAAGTTTTAGCTCCGCTTAGGATCCATAAATGAATATATATTTAAATAACTGATAATCTTGAACGGTGGCTTCGATCTCCTTTATAGTGGCGCGGGGTGGACCTGCATAGTTAATACTCTAACGTTCAAGTTAGTTCAAGATTCTAGATGAGTATAATGAAAGTGAAGATCAGAGATTGTACTTGTTCTTAGCGTGTGAATTATATTTATACTTTAGTTCAAGTAAAATTGATTTGAAATGGGTTGAGTTTTTGTCCATTGGACTTTTGGCTAATCTATAATAAAATGTAAGAAGAAGATTAATCGCGTAAACATCGTTTCTCATTCACATTAATTAAAAATTCTAAATATTAGCAAATTAGAACCGCCAATTTCATTAAAAAAACGCAAAGACTCGTGCTATTTTGGACCAAATAATCAATCAGAAAAAACATTATATCTCAAGCCTTACACTTGTTGTAAACTTCTTGTTCTAAGCAAAGGAACTAACATGTGTACTACTGTGATTTGTGTTTTTTGTCTAAGGATAGAGATGTCACATCTTAGCCTAAAAAATATACAAGTAAACGATTATGAATTGGGTATTATATGTCATTTGCTAGTTGAAAAGGTCAAAAACAAAAAAATTCTCATCTTCTGTGAGTGAATGATTAACCGCGTCCAAAGCATGACCAGTTCTTTTCCTAGTACTACTAAACCAAAGTTCAAAGATAGCATTAATCATGATACACGAAACATTAAAGTGTGAAGCAAGCAGCATTATTACTTTACCTCCACAGCTACAATGACCCATATACAACATATTTTGCTTCTATGTTTCCTACTTCATAATTTTCACTTCATTATTTGCAACAACAATAACACAGACAGAGATATCCTTCTATCTTTCAAATTACAGCTAATTGATCCTAACAGTGCTTTGTCCAGTTGGAGACAAGATTCTAATCATTGTACATGGTATGGAGTCAACTGTTCCAAAGTTGGTGAAAGAGTTCAGTCTCTCACCTTATCAGGACTTAGTCTCTATGGTAAACTACCTTCTAATCTCTCAAACCTCACTTACCTTCATTCACTTGACCTTTCTAAGAACAATTTTCATGGCCAAATTCCTATCCAATTTGCTCATTTCACACTCCTCAATGTCATTCAATTAGCTTTCAACAATCTCTCAGGTTCACTTCCACCACAATTGGGTCAACTTCATAATCTAGTAAGTTTAGATTTTTCTGTCAATAATCTCACAGGAGAAATCCCTTCAACTTTTGGCAATCTCTTTTCTCTTAAGAATCTTTCTTTGGCAAGGAACAAGTTTGCAGGTGAGATTCCAATTGAATTGGCCAATCTCCGTAATCTTTCAAGACTTCAACTCTCAGAAAACAATTTCACTGGCAAGTTTCCTACTTCTATTTTCTTCAACCTCTCTTCCTTAGTTTTCTTATCCCTCACACTGAACAATCTATCAGGCGAGTTGCCGCAAGATTTCGGCCACGCCTTTCCAAATTTAATCACACTTGCTCTTGCAACCAATAGATTTGAAGGGGTGATTCCAAATTCTATATCCAATTCATCACATCTTCAAATTATTGATCTTGCTAACAATAGATTTCATGGACCAATACCTCTTTTCAACAACCTGAAAAACCTCACTCATTTGACACTAGGTAATAACTATCTCACTTCCACAACATCATTGAATTTAAAGTTCTTTGATTCGCTTAGAAACTCCACTCAGTTGCAAATTCTTATGGTCAATGATAACAACTTGACCGGTGAACTTCCAAATTCTGTTGCCTATCTTTCAGGCAATCTACAACAGTTCTGTGTTTCTAATAATCAGCTAAATGGAAGTGTTCCTAAAGGAATGAACAAGTTTCAAAATCTCATATCCTTCTCTTTTGAACAGAATTATTTCACTGGCGAGTTACCATTAGAATTAGGATCACTCAAGAATTTGGAGCAGCTATTGATATACCAAAACAGATTGTCTGGTGAAATTCCTGATATATTTGGCAATTTAACAAATCTGTATATTCTTGCAATAGGAAACAACCAATTCTCAGGTAGAATTCACCCTAGCATTGGAAAATGCAAGAGATTGACTCTTCTTGACTTGGAAATGAATAAGCTTTCCGGTGTCATACCAATGGAGATTTTTCAACTCTCTGGATTGACAACTTTGTACTTACACGGAAACTCTTTGAATGGATCGCTTCCTCTTGAATTCAAGATGGAGCAGTTAGAGACCATGATTGTTTCAGACAACAAGCTGTCGGGGAACATTCCTAAAATCGAAGTAAACGTCTTGAAGACACTTAAGATGGCAAGAAATAATTTTAGTGGCTCAATTCCAAGTAGTCTAGGAGATTTAGCATCCCTTGTGACCTTGGATTTATCATCAAACAATCTCACTGGTCCAATTCCTGAGAGCTTAGAAAAGCTTGAGTATATGGTGAGGTTAAATTTGTCTTTCAACAAATTGGAAGGAGAGGTTCCTATGAAAGGTGTTTTTATGAACCTAAGCCAGGTTGATCTCCAAGGTAACAACAGATTATGCGGCCTTAACAATCAAGTTACGCACAAGTTGGGAGTCACTTTGTGTGTTGCAGGTAAAAAAAACAAGAGAAACATTTTACTCCCTATCATACTAGGGATTATAGGTGCGATTGTTTTGTTCGCTTCAATGCTCTATCTGCTGTGGCTGCTAATTTCCTTAAAGAAACACGAGGAGGAGAATAGAAGTTTGTCATCAACTCCTCTTAAGGGTTTGCCTCAAAATATATCCTATGGTGATATTAGGCTTGCTACAAACAATTTTTCTTCCACAAACTTGGTTGGAAAAGGAGGCTTTGGTTCTGTTTACAAGGGTGTGTTCAACACCAGCACTTATGAAAGTCAAACCACCATACTTGCTGTTAAAGTTCTTGACCTGCAACAAAGAAAAGCCTCTCAGAGTTTTAGTGCAGAATGCGAAGCTTTGAAAAACATTAGGCATCGGAATCTTGTCAAGGTGATCACTTCTTGCTCTAGCACTGATTACAAGGGGGATGATTTTAAGGCACTGGTTATGCAATTCATGCCTAATGGTAATCTAGAGATGAATTTATACCCAGAAGATCTCGAGTCAGGATCTTTACTAACCTTGTTGCAAAGGTTGAATATTGCTATTGATGTAGCTTCTGCCATGGACTACTTGCACCATGATTGTGATCCACCAATAGTCCATTGTGATCTTAAACCTGCCAATGTCCTGCTAGATGAAGATATGGTTGCACATGTAGCAGATTTTGGGTTGGCAAGGTTTCTCTCTCAAAATCCATCAGAGAAACATAGCAGCAGCACGCTGGAACTGAAAGGGTCAATTGGCTATATTGCCCCAGGTACTTAATAATGAATTTTTCTCCTTTGATTTGAACTTTCTTTTACCATCTATTTTTGCATAACTTATCTAAAATTGGGATGACATGTTTCAGAATATGGTCTAGGAGGCAAGGCTTCAACTAGTGGTGACGTGTACAGTTTTGGGATCCTACTACTAGAGATGTTGATAGCCAAAAAACCAACAGATGAAATGTTCAAAGAAGGATTAAACATGAACAATTTTGAGAAGAAATTACTGAATATTGTTGATCAAAGGCTTATTAACCTTTATGAATATTCAACACAAAACTTTAGCAGCGATAGTCATAGTGGTGAATCCAGCGACATCAGCTATAGTGATCGTAGCAACACATACAAAGCTGAGGAGTGCATAGCTGCTGCAATGAGAATTGGCTTGTCATGTGTAGCGCATCATCCCAAAGATAGGTGGACCATGAGAGAAGCCTTGACAAAATTACATGGAATTAAGCACTTTATTCTAGGCTTGTAATGTTGGTGTTATTCCTGCGAATAATCTGTAAATATCTGTCATAAGTCTCGTGTGCTTCCATTACAATATGTTTATACATGAATAGGAATCTCAAAATAGTTATGAATTGTGAGTTCAAAATTCTAATGCATATATTGGTTCATTCATTTTTTATATTTAACCATTTAAGCCACAAGCATTCAGATTTAGACCTTTAATCTATGTATGTACCTGGTGCGTGAAAGGAACATTCGGAGTACGAAGGACAAGCTTTGATACAGAATGCTTGCAGATCGACGATGATTATGCATTAGCCAATCTTTCATTGGTGATTTACTAAGGAGTGTGAGAGAATTACTTAGCTTTCATTGGTGATTTGAATGAAAATTAAACCTTCTTCACGATCAGTGTTTGAAGTCGCGAATTAGCCCAATGTACCAATATTAATAGGATGACGATCCTCTCCGCATTCTTTTATATTCCCTCCGTCTCATAATAAGTGTCTCATTTGCATTTTTTTCTTGTCTCAAATTAATTGTCCATTTACAATTCCAATGTATCAATCATTATTATTTTTCCACTATTATACCCTTATTTATTAACTTTCACGTATTCAGCTACTATTAATAGGGGTATTCTAGTAAATGACATTAACTTTTTTACTAAAACCAACACATCCAATCATTTTCTTAAAAACCGCGCATTGCTCAAATAAGACATTTATTATGAGACGGAGGGAGTAGCAAATAGCTCATTCAGTGTTCTAGCAACACCGTTCTGCTGTGTATACCCAGCTATATATCACCAGTGGACACTTTCACAATGCAAAACATTACTGGGGCTAGTGAACAAAGCGAAAGCAACATTTTTCCAGTTAGGAATATTATCAAGCAGTTGGCAGTTGCAAATATATAACTTATAGATATGTTCTAATTATCGAAAGCAAAACACACCGTCAATCTGAAGAGAAAATTACCAGCAAAACTAAAGTTTGAACTATATAGTGAATGAACTCATCATTTTCATTATCAATCAATGAGTACAATCTGTACTTATATAGAAGCATCGACTAGAAGAGATTAGTTTACAACTGTCATAACTAACTTGTAAAGCTTCTAACTAACTAACTAAGATGACTTGTTCAGCGAGTCATCTTTCTCTTATTCCTCTATTGTTAAAAATGAAGTTACCGATAATGATAGAGAACCATCGGCTTTATTACGGGAATATCAAAATAAGCTTTGTTGCTATCTTCCATGGCTTCTCACCTTCTTCTACGTGTTGATTTAGGAGTCTGCTCTTCCATTATGTCGAGTTTCGTGCACCATGTTCTTCTCTTATCAAACTTGGAGGCGGACTACATGAGCACAAGTGAAAAAATCATATTGAATATCATTCTCATTACAATACCTTTTGAATTCCTCATACTAGAATTCACCACCATGATCACTACATATCGATGTAATGTTTAATCTTTTCTCGTTCCGGATAATCCTGACAAGTTTATGAAAGACACCAAACATTAGGGGTGTTCATGGGTCAGTTTGGGTTGAATTTAGCCAAAACCATAACCCAACCCGTATATGGTACACTGGTTTGGGTGAGGAAAAATAACCACCCACAATATCATTGGGTTGGTTTGGGTAAACCCACAAATTTGTGGGTTGGATTGGGTTGGATAATGGGTTACCCAATATTATTTTTCCTTATATAATTATTAATGATATGTTACATTTTTTCTTAATAAATAGTTTAACATATTACTGCTATTTTTTAAAACAACAAATGTCAAAATGTATAGTGAAATTTATTATAAACATATATTTGTAAGAACCAAAGTTATATTACAGTAAAACTTAGAATTACATAAAATACTTGCAATTTATTAGAATTAGCATCAAAATAATCAAAATGTGACATCCTAAATAAGTAAAAATCATTACTTACTAAATAAAAGATGTTCAAAAAGTTGAAATTGAAGCAAGCAAAATTAAAAACATCAAAGTCATCACTTGTCAAATTATAAAAAAAGAGAAAAAATATAGTCACTCAATAACCCATGGGTTTTGTGGGTTGGGTGTGGGTTTACCCATAACCCAATTATTTTGAATGGGTTTTCATTTTTGAAAACCGTATTCACCCAATAACCCGACCCAACCCACTTTTTTGGATCGGTTTGGGTGGGTTTTACTGGATTTATTGGGTTTATCCAACCCATGAACACCCCTACCAAACATGTCTCTTTTGTGAGATAGGAATAATGTTTATGTATAGCGAGAGTGGTCATCCACAACAACAAGGACATAAAGATTGCCGCCAAAACTTTTGGTTCTGGATGAGGCAAAAGATCAATGTGAAAAAGTTGTAAAGGTCGGTTTTTGGAAACAACATTTTTAATTTTAAAAGAGGCCTTAATTTGTTTTCCTTTCAGAAACATCACAAAACTGAATTTTCTTAAAGCTCATTTTTGACAAAGTAGTCATTAAATAGTTGCGGACCAACTTGTTTAAGTGGTTAATGTGGATATGAGTCATTCTTTTATGCCATAGCCAAAATTCGTCCTCATTACTAACTAGACAAACATCATTTAAAGTAATCTCATTTAGATTTACTGTGTATGTGTTTCCACTTCTAGAGCTGGTGAAAATGGTTTGATCAGATTTGGATTTAATAACCTAGTATTTACACATGTACTTTGTCGCACAATTGAATAATACTTAGCCAACTATACTTTAAGCCATGAAAGAAAAGAACCTTTCTAATCGTTGCACTAGGAAACTTACCAATGGTGTCGATACCAATGACTCTCCCTTTGGTTTTATCACCATAGGAGACAAAACCTCTTTTCTTGGGAGAGAAAGAGGATAGCATATTTTGTGTCCGGTCATGTGCTTTGAAAAATTATTATCGAGATACCACTTAGCGTTTGATACCATAAAGCACTCCCGCATAAAAGCTTAGATCTTAATTTTAGGTACCCAAAAAAATTTGGGTCCTTTAATGTTAGTTTGATAATTATTCCCATTGAGTTTTTTATGAGGATCATATTTGCATGAATACGAAGTAGACATGATTTTCATTTTGTGTTCATGATGCTTTCTATTAAAATACGAGGGAGGATGATCATCTTTAATTTCATGATTTTTCTTAATTTTTCAAGAAAAAATCGTTTGAAAAAGATTTTTAGTGTGTGTCAGTTGCCTTAATGCTTAGGAGTTCCTTGCTTTTACAAAACTTTGGTCATCCAGATAAATAGACCTGGCGAGCTTTCATACTTCATCTATTTCATTACTCTGAGAGTTCCGAGACTTTTTCAGATATAATGATAATATAAGAACTTTAATCTTGAGTCTCTTTTTACTGATGAGGCGTGATATGTTTTTCTAGTTAGGTTACCATAATTAGAGTTGAAAGTTATTTCCACTGACTTCAATCAACGTTATCTTCATCTAAACTTTAGATGCATCTTCTACAGAATTGTCACTTTATACTTGCAAGCACATAGATCCACATAAGTTTCGACCATTCGTCCAGGAAAGACTCCAACAAGAGAAAAGATAACCCTAAAGTCTTAATTAGCCTTTATACCCTATTTGATTCCCACACCCTACAGGTAACAACGGTAAAGTATTAACGGTAAAATTATATTATTATTACTACTATTATTATTATTATCAAACAAATTATCCCAATATATAATTTAATTTATTTTAAAAAAATAAGTGTAACACTTAAAATATTTATTTAAATAAATATTTTACTCGAATAAATATTTAATAAAAATCTATAATATTATAAATTATTAATTCTTAATAACTAATTACTTCAATTATTATTAATTAACTAAAATTATGTAATTATTTCTAATAATTTAAATAAAGTCCTAATTTATTTTTTCGCTCTCAGACTCGATAATTCTCGTAATTATTAAATTAATTAAATACCTCTATATCTCCTAAACCTAAAAAACACAATTTATTCAGAATAAATCAAACAACACACAAATAAACACTAATGATTAATAAAAATACTAATTTAAAGTCGGGGTGTTACAGCCTCAGCCTTTTCAGGGGATTGTTTTCTTCGACGTTGAGACACATACTAAGCATTGACGTCTAGATTCATTTGATGGCAAGCTACGTAGGGGTCGATACCGGGAAATTCGTGTAGAGAGATGGAGAAGAGGATAGTTTTGCTTTGGAGACACTTAATTAACATGGACCTTACCTCAGGGGAGAGCACGGACTCGATCTTAACCGACTTAGTCGGATTCTTTCCAAGCTGCACTGACTCGAACTCGTAGTCTGGAGTATGTCAGTATTTGTTTTCGCACACATCTAGGTCAAATTCATCACCTGTTCTTGACTCTGATGCTAGGATATTTTTGATGATTATCCACCTGATTCTTTTTTGCATCCCTTAAATCTACACCGGTGGTGACCAGTATTCCTTTTTCGTCATGGTAGGTTATCTTCAAGTGAATGGTAGAAGCGACTGCGTCTACCCTCACTAAGAAGGATCTTTCTAGAATGCCTTTGAATGCGCTTTTGAAATGCATCACGGGGAACGTGAGAGTCACTTTTCTCTGATGCGCCCCCTCTCCAATTGATAGCGTCAAATCTATCGCTCCATAATGAGAAGTAACAGAATCGTTGAAGGCTAACAGATTTTTCCCGATGAACGAATTAAGATTTGTTTGCCTAAGACCTAGCAGTCCCAACCTGTCTTCATAAAGGACATTGCAAGAGCTCACGTCATCTACTAGGATTCATGTCAAGGCTTGGTTGGCGTTGACGACCGTGATAACTAGAGGTAGTTCGGAGTTTTCGATTCCGTCAACCTTTTTTAGGAATCCTAACTCTGACCTATCAACTTGCTGAATTCCTGAATCAACGTCTAGTATGAAATAATCGGGGGACAGTAAAGCACTGGGCGAGGTGACGTTTCAAAATGTGTGGATGGACAATGATACGTGAAAGATCAGATCTGAAAGGGAATTAGGTTTTGCAATCATCTTCTCAAACGTTACCGTTGTCGCACACTCGCGAAAAATGAACAGAGTCGCCACCAATATATTTATCCCATAAGGGAAAGGAATATCAGAAAACCTAGGAAAGGAAGGAACAAGGTCTTGCGACCAGAGAATCTAGGTACGGGAGTCGGTTACGCAAGGGGAAGGTACTAGCACCCCTCACGCCCATCGTACTCGATGGTATCCACCTATGTTTGTTTCTATCTAAAGGGTGTGTACTATGTCTATGTCTATATGCGAATGAATGCAAAATGTAGGGAAAATAAAGAATTGTACTCGCACGGGCTCTACCCCGCTGCCTACGTATCCTTTTCAGGAATCAGAGTTACCGTAGCTCGGCTCACATGTTTTTGTTTGTTTTTGTGTTTTTTAGTTGGGCGGAGTTAACGTTCATGCTCTTGCATAAGGGACGACCTACGATACGATCGAGCGGAAATAACAGTGCCCTTAGGTGCCAACGAGGCAAAAGAAAAAGAAATGATTGGTTTGTGTCTTTTAGGGTAATTCCATGATGACAAAACCCACTACAAGGCTTCGCATCACTTCCTTACTTTGCTTTAAGTCTGACCATTTATTAGTTGTTTTGAGATGTTTTGTTTGGTGTTTTTTAAGGGAATTTGTTTGTGACTTAGATCATACAAAAAAGAGTTTTTGAATATTTAGAGAACGCACATCAAGGCCTACACCTCAATCGTTTCTCTAAATAGCGGCTAAGAAATACACTGAGGCCTACACCTCAATCATTTCTTTGCCGCTAAGTAGAAAAGAAATACACCGGGGCCTACGCCCCAATCATTTCTTTCCTACTATGGAAAATAGTAGCGGTATGATCCTTGTCGATATTTATTAGATTTTTTAAGGTTGAAAAAGAAAAAGAAGATGAGAAGGGGAACTAAACCTATTTTCTAATCTAATGTTGTTTATACAAGGGGAATTCTAAGTCTAATGATCAATATAAATGGCATAAATGCACCAAAAATAATAGACAAAAACTACACAATTCATCAAGGAACATATAAAGCAAACATGAAAGGTTCAATTAAAATTATATCCAAAATTATTTACAAAAAGAATCAAATCAAAAAATACAAGTACACTATGAAAGAAATGGTTTATTAAAGGTATGGAAACAATAAAAAAATCAACAAAAATCAAGACAATTATTTACACATTCTAAAATACCCAAGAATATTTTTTATACATTTTTATTTGAGTTAAAAAGGATTTATGAAGCAAAAATTAAAAGAAAACAAAATTAAAATAAAATTGAAATCTAAACAGGTGGGGGTGTATTGGCAGCTTTCTAAATGGACTAAAATTCAGTTAAATGGCAAACAAGGCTCAGGCAGGGGAGGTGGCAAGAGCAGGGGCGCTCAGAGGCCCAATCTGGAGTATGGTGGTGCATTAGCAGTGAGGGAGTGCAATCAGGAAGCATGGTGAGGCCCAACGCGCGCGTGGCCCAACAACCAACAAACCAATTTCATTTTAATCCATTTATTTGTTTTATTTTGTTTGTATCAGCATTTATTAAGTAGACTATGGTTTTTGTTGAAAATGTAATGTGACACATAGCATGCATAAAGACCTTGTATCAATGGGTCAGCCAAATTTTAAGTCATGTGAGGACAAAAAACTGAACCAGCCAATCATAGTGAGCCACTGCACGTTTCCAATGATATGAATAAAACAAAATAGCAAATTAATGGGGACATGGACCAGTAACGTGCTGCCACCTATGCAAAACGGAGGGAGAGAATAAAACACAACAGACGCCGAAGATTCCACTCCGGTCGTCTTCTCCGGCAAGCTCCGCTACCGGACCACCAACATATGCTCAGAAAAAACTCAGACCACCGCTGTCCGACTCAGTTTCGCGTGTAGAATCCGAATCCAGCATTTGTTTTCATTAATATGTCCCCTAAAGCCCTAACCGAAAGCAATACATGTAACCCTAACTACCACAAACTCCATGAAAATGCGAGGAAATTACACCGAAACGATCATCATGTCGCATAGAATCTAAACATGTAATTTATACGTTCGAACATCATTCATTTCATGCAAATAGAGATCGAATTTTAAGAACACGCAGAGGAATACGAACGCTTATGGATCTACTACATGTTATCTTGGATGCAAAGAAGTTTCAGAATACTTACTTGGAACGAGTTCTTGAGCTTAATAAAAGAAAGAAACTCCTTAGCTTTGTCACCACACGAACAAGACGAAGATGCTGATGTTCTACTTCAAAGCGCAATGGTAGGAGAGTAAAGCGTGGCTCCAGATGAAGTCATAACAGAGGTGATGTTGTTGGTTCGGTAGCCATGGAAATGATGGTTGCAGCTTCTGAAACTAGGTGAACGATGGAGATGAAGGTTGGGGAGAAGGAGCAAGAGATTCGGTTAAGCCCTGGTTGGAGATGGAGGTTTGACGGTGGTGAAGGTGGTGGTTGAAAGTGGTTAAAGGTTGTTAAAGTTTGTTACAAGGTGTAACAAACTTTTTGAAGGTGAGTGATGGGAGGGAAGGGGAGAGAGAGAACCGAAGAGAGGAGAGAAAAATGAGAGGAGAGCTCTTGAGAAAATGGAAAGTGAGAGTGTGAAACTGGAAAACAAAAAATGGATGGCGTCCCCGTGATTTGTGAAGTGTTTATGAATTATATAGGGTGAGTGTTCATGGTAGTGTATGGTGTGGTGTATTGTATTCTAGCCTCTCTTGTACTTAATGAACACGTTTTGACATTTGTAGTAAGGTTTTTGCATGCTTTTTGAATTTAAGAAGCTGTATGGCTAAGTGTGGAACCAGAAAATGCAACTTGCCTTGCCCACTCACCATTCGTGAGGCTCGCTTTAGAGGCTTATAATTTCATCCATAGATCACCAATGGATCCACATTTGGCATCAATTTAAAGAGGGTGTGGAAGAGAGAAAGATCCATGTTGGGGTTGTCTTGAGATGAGGTCTTGAATTTAGTTTAAATGACATCAAACATTGGCTGGCACAAACTGACCCACCCGAGCGCCTGACCTTGCCACGAGCCAGCCAAACACCCGTCATATTGACTTGTTTAAAGTTGTCACTTTGAGGCTTCATATTTCACTCCTTACTTAATGAAAAGTCACGAGACTAGTATCCGTCAAAAGAGGGCATGGAGTAGAAAGCGGTAAATCTGGGTTTGAGTCAGTAGGATGCTTATAATTCCTTAAAATCAGTCTTGAAAATGGAATGCTACGTGTTTGATCAATTGCTTCGCGCGTGCCCTGAGTTTGTGCCCATGTTCTTATCAAAACGTGACTTGGCAAGGGTGTGACTTTGAGGCTATGTCATTTGTTCAACATCCATCCAATTGTCGTGATTCTTGTATTGTTAGGTATAGGGAATGGAGGAGGTTAGAATGAGACCAAGTTTGCATTCATAGCACATTTGTAGAGCTCAATAAGCTGCTTCCAATATGGCACGCCATGTGTTTGACACAATGCTTACACGTGGCCTGGATTTTGGCCTGGGTCATGACTTGGATCAATGATTTTCTCGAGACTTCAAACCAATTTTATCTTCTCAACCCAGCTTCAAATGAAAAAACTCTCAACTAGAGAATTGTAGCATGCCAGGATCTGAACATTTTTTATGTTGGGAATTTTCTGAAATAAGGACTTTTGACACGTGTAAATCAGGGCTGGAGTGGACTGCTCATCAAACCTTTTTTTGAGAGCCAAAATTTTTCTAAGTATAAAAACTTTCCTTTTTTGATTATTTTCTATTTTTGGTAATTTTTGTCAAACTCCTGATTTTATCCATTCTTTGGCTTTTTTTGACCGATTTTTTCACCAAAAGTCAATACTTGAGTGATTGACCTGATTTTGACCCGAAAGTCAACTGTTCTGATTTTTTCTCCGATCTTAATAAAGCTTCTGATTAATCAACTTTTGACCACTAGGAATCAACCGAACGCCTCCACAGTCATCATACCATCTCTCTTCATAAAATCAGCTCTTGATCAGTGTGTTGACCAAAAAGTCAACGGCGTTGACTTTGGTCAAGAAACCCTAATTCAGGATAATTAGATGAACAGTAGGCTTGTATTTTCTAACCAATGCTCTGACTTGAAGGTGAGGAAACCCTGATTCAAGAATGCCCTCAGAAGAATAATGCCATAAGACCGGACCTTAGACCTTTATATCTAATCAGAAGTTCTTTGCGTCAGGAGTTCCTTTCTTGTCTCCTTTTTGGAACAGTAACCATGATATGAATGCATGAATTGGGCCATGACCTAAATGATGTATGTATATGGATTGTAAGCCAGATAAATAAGGGTAGGACAAATTTGGGGTATGACAACCGCTTACGATCGATTTGTTTTTGGTAGAGATCTTTCTTGAGGTCGAGAACGAGTTGTTCTAGATAAGAACACGGGAATCGAAAGTTGATTACCATAGATGGCGCCATTGTTCTGTTATGGAACCAAAAATAGAGAGAGATGTAGAGGCTGCGGAAGAGTAGGACTTCTGATGCGGCGGAGCAGGGGCGTACCTACAAGGTTGCCACTATGACACTCAAATTAGTGTCTGAAAGAGTATAGAGTATTCAACTTATGTCTGAAACTTGTTACCTGAAATGCCGCCATTGTCTATATATAGGGAAGAGGAATAACGGTCTCGCTATCTTATAGTCATGGAATACGAAGGACCGTTAGATATGTTTGAGGCGCAAATCTGCTGCATCAAGTTATGGGATGACCCTATGGTAAGGAGAAGATTCTAGAAACATACTTGCATAGCCGGTCAAAAGGTTTTGGTCTAAAATAGTCTATCTCAGAGTGGCCGGTCCTAAATGATCATGGTTGGCCCATAACAAATATATCTTTTCAAAAATTTAAATTTACAACTTTTAGATAAACAGGTCAGATTTAAATAGATTAGGACATAAGTCCATGTTACTAGGTCTAACATATTATCATCTCTATGTTTAGTGTTTCATTTCCAATCTCATCTCCATCCTTTTAAATCGAGAAAACTCCAAATCCAAATACGAATCCAATCAAAATAAATTTTCTCCGCGGATTCATGTGGTTACCCTTGATATGAATTCTTGTTGCTATGTCAAAGTTAGAATGAAAAAAAATAAGGTGTCCAAGTCTTTACATATTGTCACAAATAGATATGAGTGTTCAACCTGATCTTACTTTATCTTTAAGTTTTCTTTTCTGCTTCCTTCCTCCGCAAACTAATAGATAAAAAGTATTATGAGATAAGATATTTTGTTAATGTGTGTTATCTAGGAGACAAGATATTATTTCACAGGGTCTCCTATTTTATGAAAGTGATTGATAGTGTAGTATCCAAAATTGATCTTTCATAGACATAACTCAAACCCCACAACCGCACCTCACCCCAACCACACACACATGTTTGATGCCCTATCATTTTTGTCGTTACAACAAGAGTTAAGATTGTACTCAAACGTTTCATCTTTCATAGTCATAGTACATAGTTATTTATTTTCTAATATACAAAATTAGCTAGACTCCAACAAAGTACTACCCACGTTAATTATTTGCAGTAGTCTCTATCCACAAGGTTCTTCATTTTTCACCCATATAACATTTATTATACATTTTAAATTGTTGCTCCAAAATAAGATAACATATTGTTAGGAGATCGAATATATAAAGATATTGTTGGGGGATAGAGAACAGAACATTGTTGACATAGTCAAAGTTAGATCTATGATCTTATCCGACAACAGTTGAGTTTGGACCACACAACAAACAATACTTATTGCATTTATTTTAGAGGACATGTTTTGATTAGTCATAATATAACCATGATAGAACAAATAGAAATTCTATTTAATCACGATTTAACCAGACAAATAATTTATGAGATAGTTTAAGGTCCTGTGTAATAGCACACCTTGCACACCCTCAAAGACGGCATGTGTTCCACCAAGATGGAGGGAGTACAACAAAGCAAAGAGTAGACTTACAGTTGAGCTTGAGAAAATATGCAAGATTACATATATTACATAACATAACAATACTTAAGGTGCTAATCAATTAATTTACATGACATTTTGTTTAACTTGTTGAGTAAGTCAAACTCAGAATTGGCCCTTGATGATGCAAGTTGGACTGCTATTACCACTGCTATCTGAAAATGAAGTAAGTGTTCTATTATGGAAAACACCAGATGGAGATGACATTATTCCTGTTCCTGAAGTTCCAATGGATTCAACACGGTTCGTTGTGACAGATGAAGATGGATTCGAGCTTGTTGAATCGCTGATGGAAGTTACATTGCTTGGCCTTAAAACTTCAGCTAGTGGACCTCCCATTGACAGATCAAAAGATGAAAGGGGTGATTTACCTATTGATGCTGAAGCATTCTTGTTGTTGGCATTGCTTTCAACTGTGTTTGCATTAGTCCAAGTATCAGTGAAACTACACCCTCTTGGTTTCTCTGATTGGAGAATTCGCATCGGAACAAGAGGATTATACAAGAGAGAAAATGGTCTTTCTTGTTGAGAAAGTTCATTTTGTGGAAAGGAATTCATATAGTGAGACTCATTGATATTACTGAGATAGGAATTTTCATTGGTCATTCCAAGTATGTTGTTATGCATCAGAGAGTTCCATCCTGAGTTAGAAGCACCGATAGATATTGGATCTCCATTCGGCATCCACTCGAAGCCCCTTTCATCCAACTCACCAAATCAATAACAGAATAGAAACCAGTACATAACAAAAGTTATCAAAAGAGTAATTTCTTAGAAGAAAAAAACATAGATATAAACATTTTACCTTTGTTGCTTATTTGAAGGGTCAAAACTTGGAACTAATTTGACACCAAAGATGCTATTATCCAAGGAAAGTGGTGGTTGGAGATAAGGATGAAAAGCACTGGAAGCAAGAAATTGTGATGAAGTTCCACCATATTTTCTTGTAGTTGGAATAGGGATCCTCTTGATTTGATGATGGCTAATATCATTGGTGTGAAGTTCCACAGGCTTTCTTGAACGGTGACTACCTCTATGCATATGTCGCTCACAATACTTGTTATTAGGAGCAACATATCTGGAACATCTCCATTTCTTACCATCTGTTCTTCTACACCTACCTGTTTCTGCGTCTGGATCAGTACTACTCTTCCTACTTGATGATAACCTCGTATTGAAACCACCATCCACTACAAGAATGCAAATTTCAAGAAAGAGTAAGAGAAAGCAACACATCATGAAAAAGTTCACACATTGATTGAGTGACAAAAGGTAAATAGAACAAAGGTAGCAGGAAAAGTGGTAAAGATACAAACTTTTGACTAGAAATGGACTTAAAAAAGCAGTTTATGCATCAAGTGTAAAATACAGAAAGCCATAACCAGCTGAAGGAAAAAGGGTCATAGACAACATACTCATAGATGATGAAGTAGGAATGGATGAGAGCAGATAAGAAGGAACAGGAAGAGAAGCCACCAAGTACTTGTAAATCATAACTTGTATCTCAAGCTCTCTCCATTGAGAGCTTGTGAAAGGATTCATGTTATGAAAAGGCTCCAAATTTAAAGAAACATGACCATTATCAATGGCAGTAGCACCAATAGAAGAAAAGTGACTACCAAAAGACATGTTGTATGTTGTGGGACCATAACTATCAGCAGCAGAAGAATCATCATTAGGATTCTGATGCTGCATCATCATCATCTTCTTATTAGATAATCCTTCAAAACTCTGCACAGACTCAAGAAAACTACTAGTGTTGTTGTTGTTGTTGTTCCTTTTTTTGGTCTGCATAATGAAACTCAACACTAATGTTGAAAATAGAAAACAAAGTCTTTATATTGTTCTCTTATTTACTATATGTATAATAAAAAGAATCACCCACCAAAATTAACTTTTTCAGGTAAGGAAGATAGTGATAATGAAATGATAATGATAATAATATAGAAATGAATGAAGTTTGAGGAGTGTGTGTTTTTGTGATAATGTAATGTATTTTGTAGTATTGACAGGTGTTGGGACTGAAATAAAGATGGGAGAGTTATGATTGTGTTATGGGTTGCCGTCATTCTCGGTCTTTGATTTGTTTCCATGCTTCCAACATTCGCACCATGTCACTAGATGACAAACTAGGAAAAGATGATTCACTTTTTTTTCTTCTCTCTAATCTATACTTTCATCTCTCATCATTATTGTGGTATGGTATCTCTAGCTTCATGCATCTAAGGTTAAAGTTAAGACCTTTGTACATCAATACTGTTCAGTTTTCCAACTCTATATAAATTATTTTATCATCTATATATATCTACACATAATAAAGAAAATTTGATAAACATCAAATTACTATTTTGACTAGTTATGGGTTTTTATTTTGTATGTTTTTATTTATTTTTATTAATTAAAAATTACATAACAAAACTTCTTAAATCTCATCTTAAAATCACAAAGAAGATAATACAAATATTTATTAAGTTAGAAGTGGCATTATTTAAACTCTCAAAAACAGAGAAAAAAAGTCTATAATTTCAATCACAACAGACAAAAAGCTGATATTTTTAAGTTGGATTTAAATATTAAAGTTTGAATCTTAACTCCCACATTTGTGTGTGCGATATTATGGCTAGCTATTACCACTTCGTTTATAAATAAATGAAGAAAATAGATTGATCGAGTAAAAAATAATAGAAAAAAAAAAAAGAAATCAATTGAGAGTAAAAAAGAATTAGAAGAGAAAAGTATTTTTATGGTTTGAACTTGGATTTTGGGTAAGATCTGGGAGAGAACTCTTACACCTTCACGAATAGCTTCAGAATCATGTCATCTATCTAAATCTTTAGCGGATCAAGTGTTTTACTTTGATTCAGAGTAAGGTGGTGGATCTTGTGCTCCTCTTTTATTGGAGTATGATTTGTCAATGGTGGTTCTTCATGGTTTGAGCTCTAGTCCGAGAGTTTCCAAGTGGTTCTTTAGCAGTGGTATTTTTTATCTTGGTTTCTGGTTGTATCCTCCTAGTTTGAGGCTTTATGTTTCTGTCCTTTATCTAGCTTTTTTTTTTTACTTTTGAACTTCTTGTACTTTGTTTTATCTTTTATAAGTTAACCATATTCCTTTATTAATATGTTTATTTTGTCATTAAAAAAATAAGAGTAAAAAAGAAAAAGGATAAAACAAGAGAAAAACAGATCCACCGAAGGTAGGGCCGAGCCAAGATATTTTTGAACTCTAAGGCAAAATTAATTTATAATTTTAAAAATAAAAAAAAATTAACAAACTATATATATATATATATATATATATATATATATATATATATATATATATATATATATATATATATATATATATATATATATATATATATATATATATATATATAAAAATTTAACATTTTTATGAAAATTATGCACTTGAGAGAAATAATTTACAAAATGGAAAGATGTTTTATGTATTTAAGAGAAATTATTTTAAAAAATGGCAAAATATACATCAATAGATTTAAACCTGTTTTGGGCCGATCAAATCAACCCGAATCTTTTTGGACCAATTAGATCTACCTTCAGCCACACCACTAGGAAAGGGTCTCACTTCTTCCAAAATCAAAAGATTGTCATCCTTATAATCTCAAGAGGTCTCAATTATAAAATACGTCCAACGACTCTTTGCAAAAGACTACAAACAAATAGCAAAATATCATATGTCCTGAAATAATTGTTTTACTGCATCCAGATCTGGTTCGAGCTTCGGAATTGGCTTGATATATTCTAGTAAACTTGATAGAAACTCATGTTCCAACTCCAATCGCACAACCTTAAGACTTTTCTGGCCTCTACCCTCTTCAACGAACCTCTACATGTTAGATGCTAACGAACTATTAAACAACATGTTTAACATCGTTTCACAGCAAATTCACACATTGAAGTAAGACTTCCTCACCTAGAAGAAATCCTTCAAAATGCTCCCTCCCGCGAAAATACAATTCAAGTTGCTTTAGAAAAAACTCATATTGACGTCTTGGAACTAACCTGGACAAACAGAGACGGGACTCCTCAGTCAAAGGATAGAGGTAAAAGCAAGAGGCATCAAATTCCTCCCAATCCCGATGGAAACTGGGGTAGTCGTGCTCCTTCCCCGGCTCAGGAAGAAACTCATCGAGAAAGGTACAACTGAAGCACCTGCGGTCACTAAGAATCATGGAGAGTAAAATACTGAAGTCTATGGAGAAGTTGCCTATGCTAAGCGACTATGAAGGAAAAGGAGTTCCTGACGAACATATGCAACTCATGAATGACCGAATAAGCTATTTCACCATTGATTACGCATCCAAGTACAAGTTGTTCGCGCTAACCCTCATCGAGATGACTCGGTTATGGTTTAATGGTTTTCTCGACGGAAGTATAGATTCTTAGGCGTAGTTCCATGAGAGGCTTTCTACATAATTCTCATCCCGAAAGAGACAACTTGTAATTAAAGCTTCCCTAAGTGGGATCATGAAGGGTAATAAAGAAAGTTTGGGTCGTAATAAGACTGATCCGCACATATCTGTGTAGAGGTAGAAGGGACTCAAGAAGGCCTTCAGTGCTGAATCTTTGAGAATGACCTTCTTAGATACCACTCTTTCAGGAAAAAAGTTAGGAAAGAGCAAGGTAAAGAATTTGTCCACGAAATTTTAACCATGGATAAACCTTACATGATCTTGGAAGAGAAGCTAACCACGCGTTTTCACAATCCTGTTTCTATCTAATTTCACTATAGTCGCCCAGCCGAGAATGAATCTGACTAACATCGGGAAGACTCTAATCGAGGAATATTGGTAAAGTACGACAGGTACACGTCTTGACATTCTTACGTGAGAAAATTAATCAAGACTATGTGAATACTGAATTTCGGAAAGCAAGAATTCGACTCCCTTACCCCCGTCAGAGAGACATCTCATACTTACAAATCAAAATACTTTTGCTTCGATAGAAACCATGGCCATAATACTGATGATTGCATCCAGTTGAAAGATGTCATCCAAAAGCTAATAAAAAGGGGCCGGCTAGCTGAGTATGTTAAGTGGCAAGTGGTGTGTCTCTCACAAAGGTGTGCCCCAAGTATAAAATTCTCCCTCGTTAACCCCCCGATTGTTGCGTTTAACATTGGTATCAGAGCCTTTGGTTCGAGAAAGGGACCGTCTCACTTGTATCAAAATGCCCAAAACATCGGTACAAGTGTGAGGGGAAGCATTTATGGACTCACACTTGAGAGGTCGAAATGCCCAAAACGGCAGTACAAGTGTGAAGGGAAGCATTGTGTACACACACTTGAGGGGGGTGTTAGAATAATAATGCAAGTGGGAGTAAGTGGAGAAATAGTCTCACATTGGATAAGAATTGGTGTGTCTTTCACAAAGGTGTTTAGCCATACACTATGTATCAATGCTCCCTAATAAACCCCCCCCCCCCCCCCAACAATTAGCATCTTTTTATGGTAACTAATTTGGTAGAAAGTTCTAGTGATAATGCTTAGATTTAATCGCATGGTGGTTAATATATATGTTTGGTTTATTTTTTAAGTTGCTTTCTTAAAAATAGACTAATTTTTGCTCTTTTGTTTTTTCAGGAAATTCTATTTAATAGGCATCAGAAATTTTCAGATATATATTATTGATGAAAATTTGATTATTTAAATATTTTAATTTTAAAAATATTTTAATATTTTACGGAGGTTTTACTTTTGCAAGAAAAACGCCCCAGTTTGTTAAACGTTATACCAACAACAACCAACAACTTTTGTAAATAAACTATGGCAATCGTATAAGCGGGAGTTTTTATAACTCTCGCAAAACAATTTGTGAAGGTCAAAAACCCTCACAAATTGGTCTAAAAACCTCCGCTATAAGGACGCGTTTTTGTAGTACCTATTATGCCAAACCTGCCAAGAAAATTTAACCACTATAAGAGGCTCCCAACTCATTTCAATCTTAGTCAACCCCTGATTCATCCTCTCTGGCCTACCTTCGATCCCCTCTATTAGAACTAAACAAACAATCATGAGCTAATATCACCCAAAAGCTACCAATGGGATCAGAGATCCAGACCTAAGCATCATCATGATCATCATACAGTTTACGACTAGTAACTCATTTCAAATTTAATACAATTTAATTTATATGATCATTGTTCATTTTACTATTAAGTAACTCATTTCAAATCTACATGTATAACTAAATACATTTTACACCGTATCAAATTGGATAATACTTCGTATTTGTGCAAACAACTAACTTTCCATCTCATGGGTCACAATCAGCACAATAGTCATTTTATTTTTAATCAACATTAATTGAGTTTATAAGATTATTGTTCATTTTACAATTAAGTAATTTATTTCAAATTTACATATATATATATATATATATATATATATATATATATATATATATATATATATATATATATATATATATATATATATATATATATAATACTCCATAATCAAGTAAACAACTAATTTGTCATCTTATAATACAATTGAATTTATATAGCATTGTTCATTTTCTAATTAAGTAACTCATTTTAAATTTATTGAGAATATATAGCAAGTGTGAGTTGTGGGAAAATAGTCTCACAATAGATAGAAATGTGGTGACTTGACTTGAACATTTATAGGTGGGAGAACACACTTACCTATCACTTTAAACTTTTAGATGAACAAATAGTGTATCTTCCACAAATATAATAAAGAATGTTTATCACTCGACCCTCCCTGACCTAGCTTGGTGAGCATCTCCAAGGTTCTTCCTTATATTAACATTTTGAAATACACGCTTGAGGTATGTGTCTAAATTTTGACTTATGAACGGTAGTGTTCTTGGTATACTAGCTGCTGCCATGTAGACAACATGTGATGTTCACATGAACCATAATGATATTAGCATGCAATTACTGTTTTTATAATAGCGACGTAGTAAATGCTGTGTGACAAAGACATTCAGATACATACAAATGGCATCATCGGGATCAATTAACATTACTAATGACTATGTTATGTACTTCCATCGAACTTATAAGAGACAAATTATTTTTTAAATGTATTGAATAATTAAATTAAATCAGATATATTAATTATTAAATAAATCTAAAAAATAATTTATCTCTTATAAATAAAATCAGAAAAAATATTAAATATTAATATGAGTTGTGGTGGGCACCACCGATTAAAGAAATTAATGATAATACCATTTTTTTTTTATAAAATTAAAATACGACGAAAAAGAATTTCAAAATTTGAAACAATGCATATGTGTCACTGAAATGTTTTTGATTAAAAACCATAAACAAATTTTGAGGTAGGGAAGTCATGTTTTGTTGTGATGGATTTGTATTTTTAATATGGTGGTGAATTAGTTGACCTACAAAGTTAACACTAATGATAAAATCTGTAAAAAAAACAGATGTAATATATGAGTGAAAATGAATTTAAATACTTGAAATGACGCGCTTTACAATTTTATATTAAGACTGGGTGAAATTGATAGCGTATATTAACAGCGGAAGGTGGTTGATGTGCTGAAAGAAGAATTGTCTCCTTATGATTATAAGGAAACTTTACCTATTATGCGTGTCCTTCCACTCGAAATTCAATATTGTGTATTTTTCGAAAGATCTTGGTAATGGTTTAGAACAGTTATTCATATGTCCTTGTTTTATTCTGTTGAACGAGGAATTGCAAGGTATATCTTTAAGTCAGTTGTTCAATTGAAGTAATTGAATAGTTTGATGAGACATTATTAACATTTGGAATAGACGAATTAAATTTCTCTCTCTTTATTGACGATATTTTGCAAGGAGGTTCTAACACGTGTTTGTATGCTTGATGGTAATGATATTCTCTTTGTACAATGATACTTGATTGTTCTGAACATATGAGATTTTAACCATTTGGTGGTGTGATTCACACTTCGCGACATGGTAGATTGAATGGTTCATTGTTGTGAAAATGCATCTAAGAAGTTCTTGGACAACAACTAATCTTCTATTTTTTTGTCTATAAATTTAAAAACTATTATTCCTCTTCTTCGTTTGTGATCTCTTCCGTTGTTGCCAACTTCTCGCACAATCCTTCATTCTTGACAAGTTCGTGCAATCTCTTTCACCGCGTGAACTTGCGAATTTGCTTCTTTTAAGGTAACGCATTGATTCATCTTTCTTTCAATCTTACTTTCTTTATTAGGGTTTCTAGATAACAAGGTCATGGGGTTTGATGGAAGAGATTATTGATGATTTAGTAGTTAATTTTGCGTTCTTTTTAGCATGAACACTAAACTTGGCTCTAAAATTCCTCGTGTTGCTATTTGTATTCACTTTCTCACGTGTTAATAAGATCCCTTATAATGAAGGACATCCAACCTGAAGTTCGTGATAGGTCCGCAAGTGCACGGAAGTATCAGTTATAATATAAAAAGTATCAATTTCACATGGACCAATGTCAAGTATCATTCTTTTTTGTTACTTTATTTATCTAAGCCTATTGATTATAGTTTTGTTGTGTGAAGGAAAAAAGTAAGCTAGTTTTGAGAATCAATTAAAAGATGGAGACCAGAATGTGGCTCTCGTCAACGGACAGCACTCGCAAAGTCGTCTAATTTATGGTTGAATTTGGGATAGTGTTTTCTTGTAAAAAAAAGAATCAATTTAAAGGAATTGTTCGCCTTCGCGCAGTCTCGGGACCTGGTTTTAGCCTAAAATCTATATTGCCGCTTTTGCGTGTTCAACGTGTTAAAGTGCAAAACTCTATTTTTGAATATTAATTGCTTTCAATTATTCGAAAAATTGTTTAAGGTGGAACAATTGGTGGCAATTATTGTGCCAGTTGATTTATCAACTAGCATTAATGCATAACTATATCAATGCATTATTATGTCGCAATATCAACTAGCATTAATGCATAACTATATCAATGCAATGGCTATATTATTTATAGTAATAGCAGTTCTAGAAATCAAAGGTAAAAGCCTTGAACAATTACAGTTTGATTTATTAAAGAAAGCTATCTTAGCAAGCTGTAGAAGCCCTTGGAAGCTAGCATATGGATTCTCTACATTGTCAGGAAACCATATTCTACTAAGGAAGTTTGATTTAACCATAGCATGTATTTTGCATATTTGTTTTAACTATCAAGCAATTCATAGGGCAGCGTCGTAACTTATGTATTCCTGATCGCCAGCTATGTGATGACCTTGCGATGCAGATGGAGAAGTTGAGAATCTTGATAGCCAAAACTGCACCAAATTCAATGATTAGAGACAAGTTTGTTTGGTCGTGCAATAACTCTTGCAAAAACGTGTTACATGTCCATAATCGAAGGGTAAATCTCAGAAGATCGGTTGGAGAAATGTGTACAGTGAGAACATGCATGAAAGTTGTACAGTGAGAATACCTCCATGTCCTGAATGTTGGCAACTTTACGTCTTTACCATCCTTTCAAGTTATAGTCCGACATCGTTTTTAAGCAAAAGAATTTAAATCCATATAAACCAAAACCACGTGTGGATAAATAATTTGATAATAGTTTAAATAATTTCTAAAATTAAAAAATATAGTAATATATTTAATAATATATAATTAAAAAAGTAAAAAAAATTTAAAAAAATCTACATTAATTAAAAAAATAATTAAAAAATAAAAAACATTTAGAATCTCATAACCAAAGAAACAAGCACTTTAGTAGGAACGGTTCTAACTAACCTTTAGCCTATGCTTGTAGTTTTACTTTTCTTTTAATGTAATTCCAAATGTTTTGCTAAGCAATTGCTTCATTATTGGCAAGAGCTGCAGCTACTTTGTAAGGTTTATTCCTTATATCAAGAAGAATTATGGCTATTGTGTTGAGATATTTCTCTTTTGAAATATTTGGTTTGAATGAAAAATATGAAAGTTTGATCATGTCTTGTTCATTTCTTATTGTAGTGTGACATCATGTAGTGAGTTCAATCAAATTATTCTCTCTCTCATAATATTACCTTAACGTTGCATTTCTCGCTGCTCAAAATGATGCACACAATAATATTTAGTGGCTAATGTTGAAATGAAACTATTGAGTTAGGAGGTACAATGAAACCAATTCGAGTAATTTAGGTATACTATATTTTTAACATGAGAGTTTCTGCAATGAATTCAAATAGGCACTTATTTGATGATTCTGTATCTGTATTCACTATGTTCTATTTAGCAAATCATCTTTGTTATTAGACAAAACTAGTCCTCACCTTTGAACAATTTGATTTTTCCATCAAAGAAATAGTATGTATATCTATCTGTCTCTAGTGATCAAACAGAACTAGTCCTTATCTAAGATATGTATGTCTTTATTTTTTTATTTGTTAAATTGATCAAATTTAATATGTATAGTATGTTGTTAATCAGATTAACGGTGCACAAATTGAGTTACATCTAGATTAAGTTATCCATAATATATATCAAAAGTATTATTAGTTAAATAAATTGTTTTTCATGATTGTCTGCTGCTAATATTGGGGATAACAATTTCAGCAACAGAAACATTGTAGTATATATAGGTTTAAAAGGGGATAGCCGTGCATGAAGGTTGGATTAAAGTTAGCAGTGTTTATAACAAGTGCTGAAGAGGCATCCGCATCCTGCTAGCAGTGGCTTTGTTTGACAGAACTGTGACACTCTTGCTCATCTGGCTTTCAGCTTATACCTTTTACATTAGGGTCTGCAGGAATATTTGGAAAGAATATGGATCATTCAACATCAGCAATTTACTATAAATTCAATGGTTTCTATTGAGACTGATCTATGTTAAGTTTTGAAATTCCAAAGTTTATGTATACATCCCTCACTCTCCCTCTAGAGCATGCTTGAGGAACTATGTACTCCGGACATTCCGGATATCACCCTTTATGGGTCGGATCCCTACTTAGGCGGGAGACAACCCGCCCTGATTTAACCCATACACGAGAAAGGGCTAAACTTGGTTGACCTAGACAAGACAAGAAAACCGGTCCACGACCAGATACAACTCATCTCTCATTGTTATCCATTATGCGTAGACGGAATATTCAAGTCGCATAAATGGTTATAAATGATTGACCTCAAACAAAAAGACAAAAGACTTTATTCTACAAAAGACTTTATTCTTATTAATCGCCCTCATGTGGACAAGGAAACGTTGCGACTCTTACTGACTTAGTGTACCCTGTGAGCACAATCACAGATCTCGTCCCAGTTGGATTGGAGTTGGTCTTGCCAAAGCGATGTTTAATTTTCAAAAAAAAAAAATTTAAAATTTCCAGTGCATAATGGAATACACATGTTTCACAGCTATTTCAAAACCAAAACAGAGTTAGTTGATGCAAAAGTGAAAAGATACATGATGTCCCTATCCTTCAACCCCAATAGTACTGAAAGGGTGCCATTTTGAATAAAAAATTTTGTTTTATCACTTTAAGTGTTGTTTGGCAGACTCCAGTGCTGCTGCCTCACAATTAAGTTTGAATCTATTTTGGCATACCTTTAGGCTATGTTTGGGAGTTTGGAGGGGAAGGGAGGGGAGGGCTTTGGAAAATAGGAAGAATTGGGTGAAAAGAATAAAAAGATTTTGGGTAGGAGGGTTTTGGAGGATTTGATTTTATTCATAACACCAAAAACCCCATAAAATAGGGGAACTCAAAAATTGTATTGAAGGAGGGTTTTAGAGGGTTTTGAAGGGCTTACATAAATTTTGCAAATATCGTTTAGGTTGTTATACTATTTTGAAAATTAAAAATTTTGTAATGATAATGAGTCTTTTATCATTCTAAACAAAATCACTTTTTCAAAAAATGTCAAATATTTTTCTATACTATTTTAAAAATTCGATTTCGGAAGCCTTTCCCTCCCCTCCCCTCCAAACTCCCAAACATAGCCTTAGAAATGGTTTAGCAGTTATCCTTTTAAAATGGATTAGCAGTGCTCACCTCAAGTTTCTTTTCTCCAAAATGAGAGCACTTGGTAGATAAACAGGCCTAAATTACATATTGCAAAGAATAACTTAATTGGCGGCATGTATTACATCTAAGGCTGTCCTTAAACATAAATATAGGACAACAAAATATTACTCTTGATTGTTCTTCCATCTTGCACTTTTGAAGCTCAAATTCTTGATTTGTGTTTCACAATCATCGCTTCCTGTTTCATTTCAATCTCTTTCATGATCAACTATATAGATTAAAACCTTCAGACGTCCTTCTAGTTCGTCGGTTTCTAATTAAAGTTATGATATACTTTATGTTATACAAGCTTCAAATGTGTATCCATCTGAACCTTTTTCAATCTGAAAAATAATAGATTTATATGATATACCTTATGTTTTACATGTAACCAACAACATCATGGTTGGCCTACACTGATTCTGTGTTCTCTTCACATTTGAAGCTCAATAATAATTGGTCTGTTCCATGTTATAACCAACTAACTATCATATATACAATCCAAGTAAGGTTGAAAGGATCTACACTTTTCTTTTATTCCACAAATTTTCATTTTTTCATATATGGAGTAGTTGATTATTCCTGCTCGCCCAATTATTAATACCTGCAATCAAGCTCATCAATCCTTGTATATATTGTTTTCCAATTTTTTTTTGTCATATATTATAGTCTCTGTCGGATACTCATTGCAAATAACCCATTGATCAGCACTAAAAATAAAAGCCCTATATTATACTGTCAAATACCTGTTTTGAGGTATGGGGGAGAAGCATTTGGATGCTTTGGTGAGCATGAAGATTTAAAAGCCAAAATCTGTGACTACCTTAAGATAATCCTCATGAAATCATATTTTTCTCTTCCAAAACAGGTTTTTACAGCTCAACTTCAGTTGGTGAAACTATCATCTTTTCACTACTACAATTCTCTTCTATATGAATTATGATCCATAAGTTCACATTATTTAAGAACAAACAGGCTCTAATCAAAACAATAATGAAAAATAAAAAAGCTTCACTAAATTCTGAAACTCAGAGATGGCAGGCTCTAATCAAAACAATAATGAAAAATAAAAAAGCTTCACTAAATTCTGAAACTCAGAGATGGCAGAATAAGCATTCAGTAAACCAAATACAAAAGGTGCAGCACGTTATGTCACTTGGAATTACTTGCGAATGGATAAACAAATTCAGGAAGGATCAATCGTAGCCATGGAGACAAAATATGATGAAATTATCACCTTCTCAATTCCAACCAAGTAAATCATAAATCCAAAACACTAAAATTGTACCAATAGCCATGGTAAAGTAGAACAGGAACCAGACATCAAAATGCCTAACCTAAATTCATACCCAAAAAAATACCAGCATTCAATCCCTGTGAATAACTTTTCAATCTCTTTCACTTGGTTATCACCCTCATAAAGCATCCCGTTTTTTGTTTTTGTGACACAACTTCCTCCATTGCCGTGCAGATCATCATTGAGGTTTATGTACAGCATTCAATTCAAATCCATTATATACAGTCTGAAATCAGAAATGATAAAAAGAATGTTAGATAACATTCTTAATCTCTTGTGCAAAGAATAATCATCATAAACTTGAATCATAAGAAATCACACATTAATCTCTTAAACACTAGAATTGAATTATAATTATTACAATTGACTAACCGTTTCATCATCCATTTGGACGAACGAGTGCGAGCATTTCTGCAAGAACCCTAGCAGTTTTTCATTCTTCCTCAAACCCTAATTAGGAATCATTGAACGGCGAAGGAGAATGACGAAAGAGATCATAAGGAGCCCACAAACTATCCAACGGACAAGGCTTCTTAGAATCTATCCTAAGCCAGGGCTTCCCCTTCCCACTCCAATGCAGAAGACTCACCGGTCCAGGGTGAAGATCGCGGCAGAGTCCTTCAACGTTATCTCCACCGAGGCCATGCTGGTTCCACCTATGCTCCACTCTCTCAACATTTCCGGCGAACACCAGAAGAAACGGCGGAAGCGATCCAAGCTCGTAGATCCGGCTCCGTTTCTGGATCCGCATCCAGTTCTCAAGCTTCTCCGTGTATCTTCCCTCACGCCATTTCCACAGATCAATCACCATCACACCTGTGTTAAAGTAACACGCACCACGTCCCTTAAACGACGACGCATAAGACGGATTCGACCAGAACCGATGCGTGAAGTAGTTAGTGAAATTAGCGTGACAATACTCCGGCGCGCCAAGAACGTGATCTCCTAAATCGATACTCCACAGTTTCGCCACGTCATCAACTACAATTAGGTCAGAATCGAAGTAAATGATTCGCTGAGCACTCGCCGGAACTAGATCGGCAAGGTACATCCTCGCGTAATTGAGCGGCTGATCAAGCGCTCGGCGAATCGAGTACGAGATCTTTCCTCTGACGAGATTTGAATCGAAGTGGTAGATGTGGAACTTCAGATACGGAAACGTAGAAATGATGATGCGGCGGAGCTCTTGCCGGCGGCGGTGCGTGGTTGTAACGAAATGGAACACTACATTCTCTGGACACGAAGCGTGTTGCAGGACAGAGAAGACTCCGGCAATGGAGCCGCGGAGGTAGGTAGCATCGAGAGTCATGGCAATGTGGATGACGGATGACGTTACAGGCGGCGGACATTCCCTACCGTTTCGGAATGCTGGCGCTTCACGGAACGACTGGACTTCGTCGGAACACAACACCGGCGGGAAACAAACCGCGGCGAAGAAGAAGAAGAAGAAAAACGCGAGAGCGCGTGTAACTCGTGTCGGTTGCATCATGTTGTTTCAGTGAAGTAAAAAATTTGAGAGTGTAGTAAGGAAAGAAGAAGATAAGTGTAGTACTTTTGAAGTGTAAGGGTAAATTTGGAATTTTGAAATTTATTTATTAAGAATTAATGAATAGTGGGTTGGTAAGAAAGCCAGGCTGGAAAGAATAAAGACGTGTTTATCCTTTAACTTGGTAAAGGGCGCTTTGTTATCGTTACTTGATGTTGGTTGAGTTGAGGTATTGTATGGTCCGTGAGTGATGCGGCGAGATTAAGTTTGATGAAATGAACGGCTGAGATTTGACGGTTGGATTGAGATTGTGATGGAAGATTTGGAGTGTCCGGTGGGATTTGTCTGCGCCTTATTGTCGTGATTCACGTATGAATCTTTCCTTGATGACAAAATTGTGGATAATAAATGAAGGATTGATGTTTGTCTTGTGATCACCGTGCCAGGTCAATTATTTATTAGCACCGTTTTATTTAGTCAGGATTCTGGTGAATCTGGTCCCCATTTTGTTTATTTTTTAAAAGGAAAGTTTATTAATTCATTTTATTATTAATTTATGGCATAAGAAATATCATATTCATTGTTGGGTTGTGTTCTTTTCTATTGGAAAAGTCAAAATTGCATTTTAATAAAAGAGCACAAGTTGTGCTATAACACATACAGTGTCGAACAGAATACAAGCAAAAGTAGACTCTAACTTAAGTCACAAAAGCAGCCATTTAGCAATGTTCTGATAGAAAAATGTTATAATTCAAGGTGCTCTAACCGGTTAGAGGAAAAAGAGTAACCGGTTACGACCCTTTTTGCGGTAGTGCGTTAGTTAGCATGAAATATAAGTTTTTTAAATAATTACTGGCTTAATATATTTTGAAGTCAGTAATTTTATATAATTAGTTATAAGTTTGGTGTAATCAAAAAATAATTACTGGCTTAATATATTTTGAAGTCAGTAATTTTATATAATTAGTTATAAGTTTGGTGTAATCAGTTAAAGAGCTACGAAATTTGTTTTCTCTTTTATTTGATTAGCTACGTTAATGAGTATTGCTATATAAATAGTCAAGTTTGGTCATTTATGAAATAAGACCCATATTTTCACTTTAATTCTCTCATTCTCTCTATTATTTGTCATTTTATCTTGTGAATGGATTTTTCCCTAGCAATTGAATTATGACAATTGGTGCAAATAGATGAAAGTGATGTTTGGTTATATAAATGTTCTTGAAATGATCAAGAATAGTAAGAATTCACTTGTAGAAGGTGCAACACTTGTGTAAAGAACTAATCACAAGGAAGAGAAGACGAAAGATTTCAAAGTTTTGTATCTTTTTCATCAATGTGTTAATGCTGGTAATTTTGAGAAGTTGGTGATTGCGTATCCTCAAAGCAAGCTTGGAAAATCTTAGGCTATGTTTGGATTGATGGAACATAACGGAGCAGAATGGAATGGAACATAACGGAGCGAAGCGGAGTGGAGCGGAACGGAATAAAGATAACACTCCATTGTTTGGTTATTTTATTTAAAATTTCTCATTCCATCACATACACCTCAAATTGGATGGAACAAAAAATGAGGAATTCGATGAAATGGGATGGAATGAGTTCCATCATGTTCTATTTCATTCCATCCATTATTTGTAAATCCAAATGATGGAATCTCATTAATTATCATGCCATTCCATTCCATCTCATACCATACCATCAATCCAAACATAGCCTTAGAGAAAAGTTGTGCATGAGGTGATAAGGCAAAGGTGGCAAGGTTACAAAATCAAAAAGACAGATGGAGTTAATTCAAATGGAGGAGAATGAAATCATTAGTGAATTTACACCAAGAATCATAAGATTGATGAATCAAGTGAAAGTCTGTGGAGAGACAATCACCAAGTAGTATCTGGTTAGTAAAATCTTGAGATCGTTAAAGTCGATATTCGATAACGCGGTGGTTGCTATTGAAGAGTCCAACGATCTTTCAACCGTGAGCAAAGAAAAGTTGCAAAGTTCTCTTAAGGCTCATGAGCAAAGAATGGAGAAAAGGAATGTTGACAAAGGAAATGTTGAAGTTGCTTTGCAAGCTCGTTTTGTTGGAAAGGACAAGAAGGTGAAAGGAATGTGGTCCATAAGTAGAGGTAGAGGAAAATATCACAACAATGATGGAAAGGACTCCTAAAATTCCAACAATTCAACATTTCAAAAGGGTGCAAGCAAATGCAATAAAGGTGGTGGATCAAACAATTACAAAGGTGGCAACAAAAGATGAAGAGAAGGAAGATGGAGAAATGACAAGAGCAACTTGCAATGTTATAATTGTCAATAACTTTGACGTTTTGCTCGTGAATAACATGCCAACAAGAATGATCCACAACAAGTTGAAGCAAAGTCGGGTACAATCGCTTGAAAATGCAATGGTGACTACACTGCAGTGATTGATGGTACTTTGACTTTGGGTGTTCAACACGTATGACAAGAAGGAAGGAATGGTTTGTTAAATTCAATATAACGTTAAAAAATAAGGTAAATTTCATGGATGATAGCACACATGCAGCTGAGGGTATTAGCGACATATCAATCAAGAGGGAGAATGGTGAGCATTTCCTGATTAAAGATGTATTGTATATTCTAGGAATCAAGTGTAATATTTTAAGCATTGGTCAATTTCTTGAACGAAATTATAAGATTCATATGGAAAACAAAGTGTTACAAGTTATGGATGCAGATGGGAGTTTGATTCTAAAGGCTCTTAAGGATCAAAATAGAAATTTCAAAGTTGAATTAAAAGTAGTGAAGTATAAGTGTCTAGAAATGGATTCTATTATAGAATAATAAATATGGCACTATAGGCTTAGGCTTTTAAATTTCAAAGACCTCAATGTTATGCAGAAAAATAACATGGTTACGAGGCTACCATTGATCAACATGTCAGCTGAAGTATGTGAAGAATGTGTGCAAGCCAAGAAACACATAAACAACTTTAGTAAAGATGCAGGATGCATAGCCAAAGGTCATCTTGATGTGGTGTATTCAAACGTTTATGGACCGATGCAAGTTGACTCAATAGGATGCAATAGGTACTTTGTCACTTTCATTGATGATTTTAGTAGAAAGTTGTGGACTCACTTGATTAAAAAAATATTATGTGCTAGTATTCAAAATGTTCAAATATATGGTGGAAAGACAAAGTGATCATAAGATATAAACTCTAAAAATAAATGGTGGAGGTGAAAATGTCTCAAATGATTTTGGGAAATTTTGTGATCAAGAGGACATTGTACATCGGGTAGTGCCACCATATACGCCAAAATAAAATGGATTTGTCGGGAGGAAGAATCGATTGATTATGAACATGGTGAGAAGCATGTTGAAAGGGAAGAACTTGACAATAGAAATATGGGGAGAAGAGGTATCCACATTTGTATATTCATGGAATATGTGTCCAACAAAGAAGCTACAAATATTACTCCCGAAGAATCTTGGTTCAGATTTAAGCTAAATATGAGTCTCTTGAAGGTATTTGGTTCGGTTGCATATAGATGTTCTAGATAAGTTTAGAAAGAAATTAGATGACAAGGGAGATCAAATTATATTGTTGGGTATCACTTTACTGGTGGCTACAAACTCTATGACACAGTCAACAAAAGAGTTTTAATCAGTATGGACGTGATTTTTGATTATTTGAGGGACAGACAACATGCTGAAATAAATTCAAGTGGTGTTGGAACTATTTTTTCAGTGTTTGAAAATGCAACCGGTGGAGTTCAAATTGAATATAATGTGAAAAAATCAATGAGGCAAAGAGGCATTCCTGCAAGACTACAAGATTGTGAGTTATTCCTGGATAATGAAGTAAACAACGATGGTGATCTCGTCCATTTTGTGCTCATGGTTGAATAAGAACCAGTGAAAAATGAGGAGGCCTTAAGTGATAGAAAATGGATATATGTTATAAAGGAGGAGCTGAAGTCGATTGAGAAAAATAAGACATGAGAACTAGTTGATATACCTCAAGGAAGGAATTCAACTGGTGTAAGATGGTTGTAAAAAGTAAAGGCAAATCCCAAAGGTGAAATAATCAAGCATAAATCCAGATTAGTTGCGAAGGGTTTTTTACAAAGAAAAGGCATTGACTTTGAAGAAGTATTTGCACCAGTGGCTAGAATTGAAATCATTGGGCTTTGTTGGAATTGCAAATAACAACAATTAGTCCATCTACCAAATGGATGTCAAATATGCATTTTTTGAATGTTTTATTAGAAAAGAGGGTGGATGTGGAACAACCACATGATTTTATTGTGAAAAATCAAGAATCCAAGTTATATAGATTAAAGAAGGCATTATATGGGCTGAAGCAAGAACCAAAAGCTTGAAACAAAAGAATTTATGGATTTCTAAAGGAGATATCATTTGATAAATGTGTATCTGAACATCGTGTGTATGTGAAGAAGGCTACAAAGAAATAAGTGACCACCCTATGTCTCTACATTTATGATTTATTGATTACAGACAACAATGAAGGTTACATTGCCGAATCCAAGGATGATTTAACGAAGGAGTTTTAAATGACCGACCTTGGTATCATGACATATTTCTTTGGCATTGAGTTTCACAAGTTTGAAAAGGGAAGGCTCATGCATCAAAGGGGGTATGCTCTTGAGATGTTGAAGAAGTTCGAAATGGAGCATTGTAATGTGGAAATTACCCCTGGAGAGCCAATATTGCATATGTCAAAGAATAAATATGAGTAGTATATTATTATAACACAGTTTAGGAGGCTAATTGGATTGTTGTGGTACTTGTGTAATACGAGATCGAACTTGGCGTATAACGTATGGATAATGGCCATATTTATGGGGAAGGAAAAGGCGTCACACTTGGAACTAGTCAAGAGAATTTTAAGATATGTCAAAGGTTTAGTTAGCCTCGAAACTTTATTTCTCTTAATAAATAAAGGTAGAAGTTACAAATTGCTCGGTTATATCAACTCAAACGGGTGTGGAGATAAAAATGACAGAAAATCCACGGTTGGATACATCTTTATGTATGGAGAAACGCCAATATATTGTGTTCTAAGAAGGAACAAATTGTGGTGTTCTCTTCCTGCAAGGCCGGGTACATTACAGTGTCTATGTGTGTGTCAAGTTGTATGGTTGATGAATTTGATGAAGGAGTGCAACAAAGAGTATGAAGTTGTGAGTTTGATGATAGACAATGTTTTTGCTAAACCTTGCTAAGAATCACATTGCTTATGGGAGAAGCAAGCATATAGGTATGAGACTTCACTACTTGGGAGATCTTGTGAGTGAAGAAAAATTGAAGTTAGAATATTGCAAAAGCGAAGATCAAGTGGCCGATTTTCTAACCAAGGGAATAATTATTAAAGTGTTCAAAAGATTGAAGAAGCACATGAGTATGGAAGACTTGAAGGACTTGAATTAAGGTGGTGTGTTATGAAAATGGTGTAATTCAAGTTGGTGTAACCGGTTACTATCCCTTCTGCAACAGTTATTATCAAATAGGTTCTTGTAACCGGTTACTTGTTTAGTGTAACTGGCTACCAACCTCCAATTTTATGTATTTTGAAGTCAATAGCTTCTTGTAACTTGTTACAAATTTGGTGTAACCGATTACAAGGTTGAAAAGTTTAACTTATCTTTTAGATGGTTAACTATATTGATGAGTATTGTTGTATAAATATTCATGTTATGTTATTAATGAAATAGCAATCATATTTCACCCTAATTCTCTCCACATTTCCATTATTCATCATTTCATCTTGTGATTTGATTTTTCCCAACATGATACAAAAGCAATGTTGCACCACTAACAACAAGGATATAGCCAAAGCATTATTAGTGCAGTCACTAACATTAGAACCCAACAACAGTACAGTCTACCACTAACATTAGTTTGAGCTACCATTTCTATATCGCTCAATCATTTTGTGTCGTCAAAACCTCTCATCAAGACCTGAGTTATAAGTGTATGAAATATAGATTATATTGTAGATATTCCAAAATTGTCACCATTAAGCTATAATAGATATGATTTTATCAAACATTGGTTATGGTTAAATTATATTTAAATGAAAAATCTAAGCTTAAATAGTCTTTTGGTCCTTGTAAGTTGACGTGTTTTTATTATTCGTTTATGTATCTTTTTAGTTTTGGATAAATAAAGCCCTTAGATGTTGAATTTCATTTGATTTTAATCCCTAAAGTTAAAATTTACAAAAAAAATCTACACGTTTCCTGTAGATTTTCCTACGGATTTTAACTTTGGGAACTAAAACAAAAAAGATTTTAAAATTTATGGATCATTTAGGCAAAAAAAAAATACATGGACGAAAAAACAAAAGCACGCCAACTTACATGGACCAAAAAATTACCAATGGAGAAAATATTTTTCATTGTTTATGTCGTACTTTGTGGGTCCAAAGTGCCACATTGCATCTAAGAAATTCATAAACAATTTTTATCAATTTCACTCAAATGGTGGTTACAAATAAGCAATTTGAAATTGATCCCACCAATTTAATAAATAATAATTTTTTATATGTAAAAAAGAATTCACTTTTTTATAAAAAATAATATTTTGATGATAAGCAATGTGTTTTTGTGATTGCTTATTTGGATAACATTCCTTATTTTCAAACAATCTAGAGTGTTAACTAAGCAAATCCCAACGGCAAATTAAAATAATCAACATAACTTATGATTAAGCAATCAGCCATTGAGATGCTCTAATAAAGCTAAAATTCTATTTTTTTTTACTATGGTTAAATTTTAAGTCTTATATAAACTTTTTAAAAATTTAAGACAACTTTGTCTCTGATCCACTTTTGTAACATTTTCTTATCCTTGTAGTTTTTTATCAAGATTATCACATTCATTTTTAGTAATTCAACACATGGAGGTTGCGTTTAGTATAAGTGTTAATAGTTTGTAATCCATGTATTTGAAAGGGGCGGTCCGTCTCTTCGACCGTCCTTGTGGTACTTTGTTTTGCAGGTGATATGCTTTTAATAAGGATATCAACTTTTGATGATGATAACTAATGTATTATGATAAGTCAAGCATGAACGATAAAGTAGATAAAGTTGCAAGCCTTATCATTAGGGTTTGATGGACTTAACTATCCGATGATGGCAATCCAATAAAAAGTAACTAAGTCTCATCTCAAGCTACTCAAATATTTGTCTACAAAAAGAAAAGTATCTGACAAAGTCTTAAGGTAATGTGGTAATCTTCTATTTTAGTTATAAGTGAATGACTGTTAGGCAAAAGGACTTTATCGTAAAAACGCATGGCTAAAGCGTACACGCACACACTAAACTATTTTTTAAAATGTTTTACCTAAAAAATTATTTTTAAAAACATTTTGAAGTTGTGGTAGATAAATTAGGAGCAATCAAAATTACAAGAGGCAAAATTTTGATTTGAAGAATTTGTCTAATTGATTAGATTAGCTCAAAAATGAATCATAAGCAATTAGGATAAGTAAATAGTTTTTCATACTAAAATAATGGAGGGTAGAGATTTATGTCATTTTGAGGAATGGAGGGTAGAGATTGTGTAAACAACGAAACTCCTCCAACTTCCATCATCTCTAAACTACCAATCATTATGTCACTTATTTAAGATAATAAATCAAGAATACGACCAGAAATTCACACCCAATAAAAAACTTAATTATTTTGCTTATTGCAAAAAGTAATAAGTTTTCATAACTTAATCTATCTCTCAAATATATCATTATTGTTGGTGATAGGGTAATCATTTTATTTTCAAGCCATATATGTAGTAACTAAATAGAAACACAATTCCCAGCTTCATAAAAGAAAGCATTGTCTCCCATCCCAAATATTCATACATCAGAATACAGAACTGGTCCGAACACTTATGGTAAAAAAGTTGAGCCACATGAGATGGCATAAAATGAGTGAAATTAAACTTTACTCCTTACAAGAGTAACCAGTGAAAAGTCACTTGTCGCAGTGAGTATATTCGATAAAAATTTTCCACCACAACAATTAACTACAACAGATGCCTCAATCCACATACTTATTCTGTAGCTTCCGCCTGTTGCGAAGTTTCAGTTTGTTTGAGTTTTTCCAAGGAAGAAATTCGACTGTTAAGTGATTCGTAGAGACCATTTGTCTGCAAAAGCAAAGAAAGTTCAGTAACTTATCGAAGCAATATATGATTGGTAAAAATGAATACTCATGTTGTCAAACAATCCCCGCCATTTCTTCCCATGCTTAAAATGAGAGAAGTGCATAGCCAAGAATACTTAAGGATAAAGAAATAGTTCATGGTTTAGATAGGTTGATGTATGCCTAATTCCTGTGAAAAGCGGAAAAGCTACTCGATAAATGGCAGCATAAGTCACAGCTACTCAGAGCAAGTTTTAACATTGTGCCATGCAGTGGAATGTATATATTAGTATGAATTGATTGAAACAAACAAACGCAAAGGAACAATTTCATTTGATGGCTGAAAATAGGAAATATATTTTTATTTGGTGGTCGAATATAGGAAATACTACTCTCCTTCAAGGTTCCCCTTTTTACAACTGAATCACTACTATATTTTTCCAAAGTGACAAATACTCATGTTTCCTTTCTATTATTCCTCCCTATTTATTCATCAAGTATCCTCCCACTGACTAATTTTCCTACTTATGTGGACTCCGTTTATTATACCCTTCAATCCGAAGAATAACCTACTGCTTGAAGAGCTGGATCAACTTTCGGATGAGTTAAAAAGCAATTTAGTGAAGGCCAGAGAGATTGGAGCTGCAAGCTGACAGGAGAGTTGGATTTTAACGAGATATGGTGTATTTAGAGTTACACCCTTACAGTTGCAAGTCTTTGGCTAGAAAGAAGTCTAAGTTAGTAAGGACTTCAGGGGAATTAATAGTTGTAACAGTTGTTAGTAAGGAAGCAACAGCTGTTAGAAGAGAGGAAGCTAGCTACAGAAGGAAATGATAAATAGAAGTCGGTTAGTATAAGGGATTATTAAAAAAAGTATTAGGGGGCAAGTCACTGTGTGGGGGAAAAAAGGCCTCTAAAATGTCTTAGATAGTTTGTTCATATTTTGTACACTGGTTTAGTTCTTGCCTCGTTGGCTTGAGCTCAACCTTCTTTGTGCATAATATAAGTAATTCATTTTAGAAAATTACCAGTTCTAACACATTGCATTCAAGGTTGAAAGTGGTCAAGCAATAGGGTTCATCTCACCAATTTTCTAAAACCAGTCAGTATAGTACACTTCTTCATCCGTTCGAAAACTAGTTTGACTCCCTACCATCTCTTTCCTGTCTAAATTCTGCTGAGTAGGGCTAAATGTGCTCTTGGTTGGCCCTAAAGAGGTCTGACCTTGAATTGGACTAGGAGAAACTAGATAAGTTGTTCCAACATCTCTCTGCTAAGCAAAAATCCTCCTCACCTGAGTACACTGAAATAATTGAGCTTGAAAGTGTGACTTGACACAAGTCCCGGGAAGACTTTGGGGGCCCTCTCATTAAGAGATCTTTGATTGTGGAATCTGTGATTGGGAGCTGAAGCTGGACATGCGGACAGCCAATGCAATAATCTGCTAGAGGAAGACATAGAAACCATCTCCTGTTTCAGAATTGTAGTTCATTTGCCTATAGGCTTGAGCTTGGCCAGTTAAAACATTAACCATAGTAGGCTGATTTGCAATGTCCATCAGATCTCCTTGTTCATGAACCTAAATAGTGACATCAGTTTAGGGCAAGCCCATCGCGAATCACATCCACTTAGTAGGATGCTAATTCTGCCCCTCATTATTGAAGGCAGACATCTCCCCTAATACTCAAGCACAACCTCTACCTACTATGTTGACAACCCCTACCTCCTATGCTGATAGCCTACTAGAAATCATCAATGCGAGTAAGATGTGTGTCTGTCTTACATACCTGTGGCAGCTTTACTAATGACAGCCTGCTGGCCACTATACGCCGGCTAATGGCTAGGGGCACATGGCTATGGTGGTGGGGGAGGCGGTGGCGGTGCTTCTACACCCCATGTAACCTGGATCTCTATGGCTGTCATTGCTTGAACAAAAGCTTATAAGAACTTTTCTGTAAATGAAGAATCATAAACTTATTTTTATCAAGAAACTGTTATCAGCCAGAAGATAATCCAAACTGGGATAGGTTATGTTTTGATCCCGCCATAGTATCAAGTTCAGCATTTTATCCAAAGGCTTTGTCTAATACACCTGAAAGAGTTTCCTTTCATCCCAGCAACTCATTCCAACAGATTACTGCCATCGGGACTGGGAAATTCACTCCTCTTTGTCTGAGAACAGAACTCCTGGTTGCTACACTCCCTATTGAAGCTTTCAGAATTTTCCTCATATTGCCGCAACAAGACCATCTCTGGTGATTGTAGTGTCTCCACCCTTTTTGCCTCGCAATTATGCATGTAACTTTTCATTCACTGATCCAACGTATGCTTGATCTCTCACATTTCCTCAATCATGTTTTCAATTTTAGGGGGTGGCGCCTCCTGCCCTTTTTGCATTAATCAAGTCCTTGCATCTTTATCAACCGATATAGCATCTTCTTAAACTTGAAAATGCTAGACTTCCATAAAGGCATTAAACGAGGTTGTCATCCCTGCTTGTTGGTCACCTCTTTGCAGAATAACCTCAAATTCTACATTTCCTCCACACAAGAGATCCACTAGAACAGACCCATTTGTCAGGAACCGAGGGAAGAGAAATAGAGTAGTGATAGAAACAAATGTAACTTGCAAAATTTATTGAATGATTGAGAATAGGTAAAAGAATTCTCCTCCAAAGGTTTCCTCTTTTACAACCTAGCCACTGGTTTGTTTTTCTAAAGCAACAAATCTGCACATCTTCTTTCTACTATGTTCCCCTATTTATTTAATTGACCCCCCCCCCCCCCCCCCCCCCCAACTAACTACTACCCTAACTAACTCTTCTTTATTCTACTTTACCTATCTATTCTGAAAGAATACTATCCCCTAAAACAATTTCAACATTTCGTACCGCTGGCCTATGTTCCATGCTTACAAATCAAATGTTTGTACACCTGCCTCAGCAGCACGGAGTGTGGTGAGGAATTATGCACTTCTTTTGAAAGGAATTGTTTCCACCCTTCACCATAGTTATGTGATTAAAATGAATTTATAAAACAGCATCTAGTTGTGAACCATGAATACCACATTAGAGAGAGGAAAGAAGAAAGATTATTACAAAAGCGTTAATAATGTACCATTGCCAAAAAAGAATGAAGTGAACAATATGGCTCAATTCAATGTAAAAACTTCTAAGTAATTTGGATTAATGATTTAATAGAGTAATCCTAACAAACTGTATGCAAACAAAATCATATGTAGTATGATGGTACAATTAGAAAAAAAAAAAAAAAAAAAAAACAACAACATTGTTTTCTTTATTTGATGGTAAACACATTCACAGTTTAAACCTTGGTTCAAGGCTTGTTATATTATAAGCTCTCAATTTATCCCTCGTTCAAATGTATATTGCTAGCAACAACTGAAACACTCAATCCCTAAGACTATTATAACAATAGGATACTCAGATTGTTTAACTAGATTCATTCATCCCCAGCTTTAAGTCCCAAAGAAACACCTCACATGAAAACTGTCTGTTATGTTCATATACCAAACAATCCAAAATCAACAAAATAAGACCACTTGTCATATATGATATATTCAAGGTAAAACAGAAAATTGCAGGGTAAAATTAAAGGAATAAAATAAATACGATAGATAACAGCAGGTGATATTCCAATTTGCAAAACAAGTCTTAAAGAGAAGGAAATGGAAATTTATGAGACCTAGTTGAAATTGGAAAGGGAGAAACAAGACAATTTCAGGAGCAAGACATATACAGTAAAGAAGGCAGCATAAAGAACAGTCTTAAAGATGTTGCTCAAATTAAAGGCAAGCTTAAAAGTAAATAAAGACATACGAAACAAGTACGTGTTGATTGTATCAAGTATGAAAGAGATGAGTGACCTAGCAAGTAAACCTAGGTTACTGCACCAGGGAATGACCTTCAAATAATTTGAATGTGACACTTATTCTCTCTATAGCACCGACCAGACGCCTCTAAATAAAGGAGTGTCCGGTGTCCAACACCGACACATGTGATTACATTCAATTTATTCATTTTTTAAGTTACTATAGGTGTCGACATGTTAGGGTCGATGTCAGTGTTTCACAGATTATTCAACATAATATGAGTAAATGCCAATATCATATCACAATTGCCCCTCAATTATCCAAGCTCAATCTGCTCATTAACAATAAACTCATCCTACCCTCCCCCATTAAAAAACAAGGGCTTCTTGGCAGGAGGGTCTGTGAGTGTTACTACTAACGGACTGGGGGAAATAGCAAAAGCCGCATAGTGGTTGAAACGAGTCAACTATACATACTAAAAAAGCACGCTGCATATAAATTTAAAAAGGAATTGAGGCATAAAATAGCTTAGCTTATATATTGAAAGGTTTATGCATTATGGTGAACATAAGAGTAATGCTCACTGATTCTTCAGTTTATTCTACTCTATAAATAGGTCATGTTTGGCACACATGTAGACTCTTCGGTGCTATTATGGGCCTGTTATGTTATAGCACTGCTATTTGATAACACTAAAGCTCCTAACCCTAGATAAACCAAGTAAATTGTCCCCTTCAATTAAATTTGAAATGATTAATAAATGTTATAACTATTGTCATAACATAAGAAGTCTTAACAGCAAATTTATGAGGCCAAACAGAAGGCACAGCCACACCAATTATTCAACTCAGAAATGATTATCATCGCTGGATCAGTTATATTCCTCTCGCTAAATCTTAATCTAATCACCAATAGATATCCTAATCAACGTGATTAAGATAAATATTGTGGCAGAATGTTATAAAAAAACGAAGGAAAATAGATGAGAGATTTTGTGTATACCTGTTGAGTAAGGGATTGATGCGCAAGTTTGTAATCCCTATGGAGGATGTAGAGACCTGCAAACGACGCCGTTGCAGCGCCGGTAAAGAACGACGCTAATCTCACTCTCAGCACGTACCCCATTTTCTATCTCGATTGCAGGAAAATGGCTTAACGAATAACCCTTTCTTCTTACGGTGCTGCGAAACGATGCTGTTTCAAAAGTACAATGCCTGTCGCGCGTGCCTATATTCGCCCGTGTGACGTCGTTTTTGTAAACTACTTTCATTTTATTATTTTTTCTCTCTTTTTTATAATAAGCCAAGGTGAAACAGATGGATTGTTAAAACAAAATCACTTCCTTGGATAAAATACTTCAAAATTTATATGCAATTTAGAATTTTAATTAATTCAAATACTTTAACTAAAAAAATATTTAAACTTTTTTATTTGGACAGAATGCTACAATTTTTCGTTGTTAAAATTTTTAAATTATTTTCATAGATTTTAAAAGTTTTGGTCAAATTTAAAATTTTCAAATTAAAGATCAATTTGTAATTTTAAATCATTTAAATGGATTGATTTATAAATTTTAAAAATTATAAGGGATTAAGTTGTAAATTTTGGAAAATTGTAGAGGTCAATTAGAATTTTCAAAAAAATTGAAAATTTTGAACAATTAATAATAATTAATATAACATTTAAATTAAATAAAGAGGGAGATGAATTTCAGGTTATTTATTTTTAAGTTTGAAATTAATTAAATTTGTTTCGTTCTGAAATCAGAATTAGATATAGTTGATTAATGGTGATCTCAAATCAACTGCTTCGATCATATAATGTACATTGCTTTCATCTTGAACTGGCTTATATTCATTGGGTCAGGTGGAGTAAATTTGAGATGAATTGGACCTTAGCTCTGACCCAGAACAATTGCCCACAAGACTTTGTCGTGCATTGAAGATGTCGGTAAAGCCTTAATTGATTTTTGGTCGGCCTCTAGGATGTTATCTAGTGGGAGTAGGAATTGAAACACTTGGAATCAATTGAAAAAATAGTGGGGAACAAGCGCATTAAACGCATTTCCATTTTTGAAACGTTTCAGCGTCTTTTCCTAGTACTGATATGACAAACTAGGGTGTGGTGCGGCTTACAGCACACTCGATTGTGCTTGAGTTTGCGTCCAATCGTTGATCTTGTTCCTCCTCCTCTTTACTGATTTGGGTCATCCACTTGTCTTTGCCTATGAATGGGAAGAGTTGAGCATCTTGGAAAGCTTTTCACAATCCTTGGCATTCAATTTTGTTCGCATTCACTATATTAGCAAACATTTTTGCCTTATACATTTCGGAGAGTATTTATCAAAGCATTATTTGTTCCCTGCTTTAGGTTTATGCATTCGCCATTTTCTTTGCTTTACCAACTTCATATACCTGGGGTATCCTCCTCAACTCAAGCTTTTCTTTCAGCATTTCTTATTTTCTAGTCAGGATGAGTGATAATAATGTTAACCTAGTGTGTGATTATGAGAGCGAAACTTCTTCTGTTGCGAGAATAGGTATTGTAACTTTGAAAAGGGCATCTAGGAATCCCTTTGATAAAGGAGATTCTTCATTTGACTTATTTGAATCCCTTTGATGAAGGCGAAAGGGAGGATTCTGCTGAGGTCCCCATGCCCCATATTTTGACAAAGGTAGAAATACAAGTTATCTAGTGAATGAGGGAACATGTTGACAAATTCGTTCAACTTTATGTGATGACTAGTAATTGTTAACATAGAGATGCTGAGGTGACAGCCTATTGGGATCTTCAAAGTAGGTTAGATATTGTATCTTGGATCACCCTTGATGACCATTTTAAAGCTGACCACCTAGCCCGGAGAGGCGTGACAATGGTGGAGCTGGCTAATGTGGTTAAGTATGGTTAGGAGAATGCCTAGGTGGTGGGCACTTTGTCCGCTCCAGATATTGATGAGGAAATAGAGGTTGTTGGAGTTGTGATTGGCGAACCTTGGGATTGGTAGGTTAGTCCTGTGGACCCATAAAAAGGATATGTAGTTCCTTTGACAACTCCACTGTCCCACTCTATGATTTACAGTTCACGAGGATTGGACTCAACTTCATTTCTCTGACTTTGAAGTTGTCATCTTAAAGCTTTTAAAATAACTTTCTTCTTAGTTGAATACGAGGTTGTAGGCCTACATGAACGTGTTTTAGTTGTGCATGGACCGTAATTCTTGAAGGCTTTCACTTAGGATGTTCTTCAACTTGTTCTACTTGGCTCACACTTCTCACACCAACTATCGCGTCTAAAGGCTTATTAGCTTCCACTCGGATGATCACTGGTTCAAATCCTTCACTCTGGACAGGGGCGGTTTTCTGAGCCATTTCTTGTTGGTGAAACCCCTTACGCGAGAGGCTTGTCTTACTTTCTGCTACTACGCTATTGAATCTTCCTGTTTCTACAAGAGCATGTTTCTAAAGTAACGACCTTCACCCCATTTATGTCAGGATGTTCTTTCATATTGTACTAAACTAAAGTTGTTTCCCTTACCGAGGTAACTATGAAAAAAGACTTGTATTAGTGGTTCCACTGACTTGGCTACTACTACAATGTCATGCCCTTTGTAAAACCCAATATTTTCCCTTATTTAATTTAATTAGAATTTAAATTATTTATTGGAATTAATTGGCATTTTATTGGGTTAGTTGGAGAAAAGTGGGAAATAATGTTATTGGGCTTGGTGTCATGTTTAGTGAAAAAGAGGTGCTAAGTGTTATGCCTTTACTAAAACTAATTTTATTTTTCATAAAATAAGGAAAAGAGGAAAATTGGAAATTAGAAGCAAAAGAGCAAAGAAGAGAAGGAGCAAGAACGTGAAATTTCAGAAGCAGATAAAGAGGAAGAATCCAAGAATTTGGCTAAGGTAAGGGGGGACTCTTCTGATTATCATCTTTTATCGGTTTATGAATAGTAGGATTGAATTTGTGAATTGTTTGATTCAATTGGGATGTATGCTAGGTTTTGGGATTTTTTGGTAAATGGTGTAGATTAGATAAAATTGATGAATTGGAATGAATTGAGATTGTGTTTGATGTTAGACAACCCCAAAACATAATAGAAATGTATTAGATTATGTAAATTAGTATTGTTTTGACGTTACATACGTTTTTGGTATGTTGTGGTTTGAATTGGAGGGGAAGAGATGCTGTCAAAATAGCCAAAAATTGAGTTTTTGAGTCTCGTAACAGGTTACGCTCAGGACCATAACCCGTTACAGTGGTGTTTTCGCGAACACGGAAGTGATGTCCGTCATGCGTAACGCGTTACGCTATTTTCGTAACCTGTTACACTGTAGCCTTTTTGAAAAATAAATGATTTTTGTCAGGCGTAACGCGTTACGCTATTTTCGCAACCCGTTACGCTGTAGCTTTTTGGAAAAATATTTTATTTTCTAAAACTTATAACTTTCGAACCGTAAGTCCGTTTTGAGTGTCGTTTTGTGCGTTGAAAAGATAATTTAATTTTCTATCTAATAAAATAGCTTAAAGAGCAGTAGCTCGATTTTATTTTTAAAACCCGATATTTTGTGGTGGTGAATTATACTTGTAGGCATAAGTAATAAATGTATTTATGCGGTGGCGTTGCGGCAATGTATTTACTATATTGATGTTGTGTTTGGTGTGAGGTAACTATTACATGATTGTTGAATGGTGTTAAAATATGAATGCACTATTCGGTGTTATGTTGGTGAGTTGGTTATGATAATGATGTTTCATTTTAATTGATATTATTTTTGGTGAGTTTATACATTGTGTGCATATATTGATGAATGTGACAATGTGGTAATATGGTGAGGATATTATTGTGATTATTGTGTTGATGAATGATTTGTTTTGAATGATGCTGAGACATGTACATACTTTATTGGTGATGATAATGGTGAGTTATGATGAGACGATGTCGTTCATCGGATCGGTGATGTTGAAAGTATGTTATATGTGTGCATTCATTCATAAATCATTTTGGTGGCTGGATCCAGGTGATGTTTTGGATCAGTGGAGGGCATAATTCTCATTGTGTGGAATTTGTGCTGGCATGGTCGTATCTTGGTGATGTTTGGATTGGTCAAATGGGTTAATCTCATGTTAGTACCACATGCGTAGTATCAGTATATTACATATGCATATTGTTATAACATGATTGGATGGTTTCCAGTGTTATATTTTGGTGATGTATCTGTTGTTGTTGTTGTTGATGAATACTTTTCTGAAAATCTGAATATATTACAATTGGATGAATAATAAACTTATGATATGTTATTATTTATGGACTCATAACATTTGTTAATTGCGAATGAGACTCACCCTTATTGTTGATATTTTTCAGATTGAGGAGTAGCGGTTTGTGCTTTGGTGAGGGTAGCTCGTATAGTAGTCCTTTTAGTTACGTCGTGTCTGTGTCATGCTCTGGTCTTGTAACATTGGAGAACGTTTGCTTTAGAGTTATTTTTATAAACTCTTGTTTTAGTTGTTGGGTTTATTTTGATTGGATTACGAGTCGATGGATCTTTGGTGATGAATATTAATTGTTTTGAGTTATTCAGATTTTGAAACTATTCCGCTGTGTTATACATGTTTACTGAATAATGTCGTTTTATGTTCCTAAAAAATGGCATGACATGATTGAATGTTTTAATTATTTTGGAGTTGTAATGCCCTTGTACATATTTTACTCTAAATTTATATAACATTTCACGGGATTTTAGAAGGGTGTTACACCCTTCGGCCATAAGAACGTTGGTGCCACCTACTAGCGACTCATGAATGTCGTTTGCTTCCACCAAAAAGGGAAAACCTTACGTCATAGACTCCTCTATAATGGGTGTTACTTTTAGATGGCGCCTCCAACGTAAAAGGAAGTGGTGTTAGGATGGTCCTAGAAGGACCTTACAACATACTCATTAAGCAGGAACTAAATTTCGAGTTCACTGCCAGCAACAACCAGACAGAGTACGAGGCTCTCATTGTTGAAATGATCTTTGCCTTAGAGATCAGAGCCTCTAGAATGAAGGCCAACAGTGACTCCCATATGGTCACCAACCAAGTCTCTGGACAGTACCAAGCCAAGAAGCCACAGTTGACAAAATATCTACAAAAGGTACAAAATTTATCCTCCTGTTTCACCTCTTTTAAAATAGAGCACGTCCCCAATGAGAACAACTTTATAGTAGAATCATGTCCAAGCTAGCCATATTGAAGAAAGTGGGGTTCAACATAATACTTATCTAGGTGCCTCTCGCCTCCCTCGGTATTGAGGCGAACAAGGTGTACTCCCAAGAAGTTGTCTTGGAATCTAGCAGGATGTCACCCATACTTCGTTATCTACAGTCTGATGAACTTTCACCAGACAAGAGAGAAGCAAAAAGGATTTGAAACAGGTTTCCAGGTACACCTTACTCTATGTGAAACTTTATAAAATAGGGAGGGCTTATCTCATGTTGTGATCCCTAAGCGAGCACGAAAATACATTTATAGGGCAAAGAGAAGTTAGGGTCAATTGATCCACATCCCCAAAAATATCGATACAACAGTCCACCTTTGATTGAGTGGGAAATGACCTTCCTAAGAGAACCATGGGCCATATATGCCTCCATAAATGAACCTCCTTCATAAGAGGCAAGACATGTCTTTACACCCTAAAGTATAGTGTTTAGCTAGATCATAACTCATACTGATCACACCACTAATAAGCTTATACCTAAGCATATCGTCCATCCGCCGAGCCTCTCACGTCACGTAAGCAGAACTCTTAAAACTGCTATAAAACACCATCATACAGGGGTTAATCACCATACAATATAATATACATACAAAGGCCTCTGAGCCCCCTGCTCTTGCAAGAGGAACTCTCGCATCTGTACTTTTTGACTAGTACCAAATGTTATGGACCTATATGATGAGAAATGTTGTGATAGTCAGTGCGATGTTTAAGGATTTTGATTTAGTGGAGAAAAATGAAGAACACTTGAAGTCCAATGTTAATAAAATTAAGGAGAATTTTAAGCACAACCAGACCTTATTGAGTTCACTGAATGATAGTTTGTCCTCTCTTGAGAAGAAGTATAAAGATGTTCATCATTCTGTGGAAAAATATAGAAAAATATACAGAGATGATTCAAGAAGAAAAGAAAATGATAAAGAAGGCTTACAAAAAATTAAGTTGACGCATTGTCTCAGGACATGGTATAATTACAAAGTCTCAAAAGAGGCATCCAAGAGTCATCCTCTACTATGGAAATGATGCAAATCAATTTGGAGGAGTCGCACATGGAGTCTCTTCTTTCTTGTGATCCCTTCTCTAAGAAGGAAAAAAAGCAAATCCTTTTCTTATACCCTGATCTAAACCTTGATGTGATTGGGCTATTCAAGATTATCCATGAGAGGAATATATCTCATTCATCGTCATAAAGCTAAGCATGTTATCTCGCAACAGAATTCATAAATTAAAACGTCTTTAAATTAACCTTCATAAAAGATCAATTAAACCTCATGGTTCATGAGTTATAATTCAAACATCAAAATCCTTTGAAAGGTAACTCATAAAAAATGCAATCAAATCCAAAATAGTCAAAGAGGACATAATAGTTCCAAAATATAGCGACCCTGATCCCGATGTTACGTATCAGAGCAATACTCCCTTCAATCTAAACAAACGGTAAAAGGACATCCATGAAGCTGTTCTCTAACCTCAACGGACTACTTCTGATTACCTGCGCGTTATTCACGTGGAGACAACATTCAAACAGAAAGGGTGAGTATTTCATATTTATTATATAAGACATAAGGAATAGACATAGTAGTAGTATACAAATAATCAATCACACATATACCGATAGGACTGTCCATCATATACACATACTTACCCACACCTACACATCATCACTTATTCACAACATCACCTTATGATTCAATCGCAATTATCACTTAAGTATTTCACATCATCAATAATCAAATATCATTAATTCACACGACATCACAACAATGCAATGCAACAACAATGGACTCATGCATGTGGTAGAAATTCATCACTGATGACTCGGACATCGTTGTCCAAATATCCCCACCATAGGATCGATTCCCGCTTGGAACCGGAGTACATCACAAGGTTGCACTCAATCCGCACAATGGGATTAAGGGTCGTCACTGGACCAATGGTTCTATAAACATCATTGGACTTTTGTCCTACAAATATGCTAATGAATGCATGATGCTCAACTTCAAAAAATAACGACCACGACTAGTCAAAATGGCATCATCATTCATGTATTCATCAAAGTCGTGTCATCATTCAAACATACAAACTTCACAACATCTTGGTCAACTCAACACACAAACATCAATTAATCATGTTATCAATCAACACATCAACATTCACCAAAATCAAGTATAGAAACGCAAGAATCTACAAAACCAAGTTACATACAAAATGCCTTCTAAACCTACCCAAACGTGCATAGTAAATTCCAGAAAATTCTCACAAATCATAATAAAATATAAGCTTCCATATTCTGAGATCATGTTTCAAAAATATTAATTTTCGATCTAGGAACCCGCGCTAAGCGCCCCTATATCGCGCTAAGTGCGATACCTACTGACTTGACCTTTCTTTTATTCTCAAAAGCGCATTAAGTAGACCTCACTGCGCTAAGTGGGCTCTGCGATTTCTGCATAAAATTCTGCACGACCGACATCATACCAATCCCAATCTTTTGGCCAAAAACATATTTTAATCATTATTTTTCTGCGATTTAAGGTCTATTATCCTAGTTCTAACATGGATTAATTATTTTAATCACAAAAAACAATTGTTCATCACACCTCCAACAATCTTCATCAAACCCTAGACTTTCAAATCCATAAACATGGTTTATTTGACTCTAGTTCATGTTATTATTCACCAATACAACAGTCAACAATATCATACATCATATTAATCATGCAATCCAAACAATTCATCATGGTATTTCATCAATATCATAAAATTCATCATAAAATCCCAAACCCAAAAACCAACATACAATTATCAATCCCTTAAGGAAAACATAATAATTAGGATAACGCCCCCTTACCCTAGGTTATTTAGCTTGATTTATTCTCTTCCCGAATTCTACGGTCGTTTTCTTCTCCTCTTCTTGCCCTAGATCTCTTTTCTTTTCTCGTTTCTCCAAAATTCTACGACTAATGAAATTCTCTTCCTTTTCCTCTTTTTACCTAATTAGCCTTATGACCCTTATTATGAACTTCTAATATCTTACTAACTCTAACTCATATTATCTCCTTATTTTATTTTTATTTTATTTAAATAATAACAATGCTAATTAGACTATTTTATATTATTATTTTAATTACCATCATAATTCTACTACCCCACGCACATCATATTAAACATCACACATCAAATAAATTCATTAATAAATTACCGCAACTCATATAACCACATCAAAACATCAAATAATCAATTAAATAATGAAATCTAATTATCGAGGCGTTACACCTTATACCATGTTGTTCATATGATTTTATTTAGATAATGACTAAAAACGTTTGTCCAAAAGTTAAAATATAAATATTATCATTTGCCAATAGTATCTACTAAAATTATTGTGAAATAAAAAACTAGAAGAAATTCGGAAATTTCTACTAAAATTGTTCCGAAATAAAAAACTAGAAGAAATTCAAGAGTAAAATTGATAGGAAATTCTGCAAGGAATTGTACCACATTATACTTCTTATATTATTACCTATGAAAAATATTGTAGGTATATTTACATGAAATATTAAATATTATCAATATTTATAAAATGAATTTAACGGAAATACATCGACGGTGTAGAATAGTTTTACACATCAGTGAATTATAACCGTCAAATTTTAAATGGTTGTGATGGAATGACAGTGTAAAACTTTTTACACTGACAATGCATAACCATTAATCTCTTATAAAATTTCATTTATATATATATATATATATATATATATATATATATATATATATATATATATATATATATATATATATATATATATATATATATATATATATATATATATATATATATATATATATATATATATATATATATATATCAACCCTTTGAAAATAGTTACATTTTAGTTTCATTATTGTTTCATTTGTTTTTATTTTAATGAATGTTTTTCAATAAACATTTGTCTAATTTTTTTCTCGCGTATGAATTTAATTGAATTTGTTTTAAAAAAATTGAATTTAATTATAGGATGGAGAATAAGTTAATTTTTTTTAGGTTTAATTCAAATTTTTTTCGAATGAATGTTATTCTGTTTGAGAACAAAATAATAATCGGAGAGATAGAATTGATTGTTGCGTCACGGTGGAGCTGAATTCTAATGTAAAGGAGTGAGACTGACTTGTGCGGTTAACATTATAATATTTAAGTCATTGACGAAAATGAATATTATAATTTTAAATAGAGAGTGACATTATAATATTTAAGTCATTGACGAAAATGAATATTATAATTTTAAATAGAGAGTGAAAATCATACTTGAAAATGATGCGCTCATCTTTTAAATAGAAGAGTTTGTTAAAAATTAAAATATGAAAATGAGTGTGAAGTGCGGCTGGTCGCAGGATAAATTTTACGGTGTATAATATTTTTCTATAAGGGTGTGTTTGGTTCAGGGTAGATGGAGGGGAGGGGAGGGGAGGAAATATTTCTAATTAAATGTGTTTGGTTCAAATTTTATGAGAGAAAGGGAGGGGATGAGAGCAAAATCCCTCCAAAATACACTTTTTGCGTCCCCCAAATCGGGGGATTTGGAAGGGAGGGGAGAGAATCTGAACATTGATATTTTAAAACTTATTATAATTACTATAATATCCTCAGTTTTATTTTAATATTTCAAAATTATTCATTTTCTTTTGTATTACTGCCATCTTATGTGTAATTTTTCTCGATTGTGATTTTTCTTGATTGCTTCTATCAACTTATTATAATTATTCTCCACTTTCAAATTATTTTAAATTTTTTTCCTTAATATAAATCATAATCATTGTACTTTTTTGATTTTTTTTATAACTCTTTTATGTTTATTTATATATTTTTTTTCTAATTTTGTTATGTATCCTATCATATTTTCTTTTATATCAAACTTTAAATCTTTCATTTTAATTTTTTTTAATTTTATTAAAACATTTAAACCATTTATATTTAATAATAAATTATTTTATGTATTTGATGTGTTAAATAATTCATTACAATTTAAAAGTTTTTATCAACATATAGTTTAATTTGTTTTTGAACATTTTATTCTAATTAAGTGAACTCAATTTTTTAACATTATGTAGTAAATTATAACATTTTAGTCACTCAATATTAAAAATTTTACTAACAAAAAAATATGTATACATTTTTCACATTTGAATATCATATTGTATCACTTATATAAGATAATAAGGATAAAAATGTAAATTATTAATAAAACTTCTCCCCTCCCCTCCTGAACCAAACATATTTTTAATTATAATCCATCTCTTCCCCTCCCCTTCCCTCGTTTGAATCAAACACCTATCTGATTAAAAAAATCCCCTCACCTACCTTCCCCTTCCTCCATTAAAATTCCTCCCCCCTCCCCCTCATTTGAACCAAACAAACCCTAAGGGTAGTGAGAGAAGGTTTGATATTCCATATGCCCACTTTTGTCATGCTTTTCTTTCTTTGTGTATGTATTGGGCTTAGCATTCTATTGATTATTGAATGTTTAATTATATAAACATCAAATATTCAATTATGTAGAAATGTTTTTTTAGTGACAAACTAATATATATGGTTAGAGGAGAGTAGGGATGACAACGGATTGGGTCGGGTGCGGGTTTCACACTACCTAAACTCGTATCTGAAATCAACATCCGAACTCGAACCTAAACTCAAAAGTTGTTTGAGTGGCAAAATGCCACCCACGTCCACACCCGTTGAATTCGGTTTTTTTTCACCCAAATCCAAACCCACAACAAAATACATAAAATATATTTTTCCTACAATTTTCATATATATATATATATATATATATATATATATATATATAAAAGCGGGTGTGCTTTCGGGTGCGGGTTTCACACTACTCAAACATGCACCCGAACTCAAACTCAATCAACTCGAGTTTTTACCTGTTGACTCGGATTTAGGTGCGAATGGATCCTGCGGATTATAAGTTTGCTTGCCATCCTCAAAAGAGAAAGAGCCTCCAATAAATTAAAAGATAAAAAAGTTTTCAAAAAATTAAGATGTGCCTAGTTGAGAACACTAAATATCGTGTATAACGGTTAACATTAACTCATTAGTATTATATGATACTAGCCGTCTACCCGTGCGATGCACGGTAAATGTTATTTAATTTTAAAAATAATTATATTTTAAAAAATAATTTAAATTTTTTAAATTGATTGTGTTTTTTTATATCATCAATAAAATATTTTGAATTTAGAAAAAAAAAATATTTAAATTAATAAACATCAATAAAATAAAAGAACTTCAAAAGCAATAGGTACTAAAAAAATATAAAAAAAATCAATAAAATTAAAATAACATAATATATTATAACATTGAAATTAAAAAAATTAATAAATAATTTTATAACATTCATCTAACAATTCTCTATCTTGCACAGTCCAACTTCTTCAATAAAAATTTTTAAAAAAATTATTTCATAACTAACAAACATTAATAAAATTATAAGAACTTTAAAACCACCCAAAAACATATAATAAAAGGCTAATAAACGTCAATAAAATTAAAAAATAGAATATATTATAATATTAAATAATAAAAATAAGTTAAAAAATATTATAATATTTATCTTCTAGCCCTCCAATTTTCACAATTTCACTTCATTAACCATTTAATTTGTACCTGAAAAAAAAATCAAGAGTTAATAAACATTGACAAACTTAGAAGAACTTTAAAAGAAGGACTATTGTATAAAGATAATATGGAGAAGTGAAAAGAAAAAAACAACTACTTTGTTGGCTTTCTCTTGATATTGTGTGGATGAAATGAAAATTTGTAAGTAAGAACAAACAAACATTAATAAAATTATAAGAACTTTAAAACCACCCACAAACAAATAATAAAATGCTGATAAAAGTCAATAAATTAAAAGAATGTAATATATTATGACATTAAATAATAAAAATAAGTTAAAAAAATTATAACATTCGTCTTCAAGCCCTCCATCTTTCACAATTTCACTTCATTAACAATTTAATTTACACTGCAAAAAAATAAAGAATTAACAAACATTAAAAAACTTAGAAGAACTTTAAAATAAAGATTATTGTATAAAGAGAACTAATATGGAGAAGTGAAAAGAAAACAATTAAAATCTAAGAAGAAATTTGTGTATGGAATCCAAAGTCTTCGAGAATAGATTCTTAAATAATTTCTACTAATTACAAATATTTGGAACTACAAATAATGGTATTAAAAAAGAGGTAGCATGGAGAAATTAATAATGGAAATATGGAGATCCAGACATATTCTTCTGCAAATTGCAAATATTTGAAACTACAAAGTATTGAAAAAGAGGAAATGAGAAAATGGTGGAGCGGTTAACATTCTCCCACTAATTGCAAAAAAATTGGTTAGTGAAAATATTTTTTTTTTGGAAGTGTAAATGGTGGAGCAGTTAACGTTCTTCCACTAATTGCAATGAAATTGGTTAGTGAAAATATGAGAAAAATGTGGAAGTGTAAATTTTTTTTGGTTTTAATTAATGGTAGAATGTGGAGCATTTCTTATAAAAAACAACTTTTAAAGGTTAGTAAGTGGAGGACAAATATTTTG